>NW_011492841.1:10626-18007 GCF_000754665.1 Bison bison bison | reverse complement strand
CCCCAGCTGTGGAAAAACTGTCTTCTTGGTGTCAGGAACCTACTTCCTGGTGTCAAAAAGTTGGGGCCTGCACTGTCTTAGGACACGACCAAACGGAAACACTTTCGTTCTCTTTTAGTCAGTGGGAAATTCTGGATGAGGTTTTGAAGTGCCTTCTTAGGTAGTTAAAATGTTCGCCGTTAGGTGCTAAGCAAAGTGCCTTTGCTTTCTGGTTTTTGAAACGTCCATCAGCCTCAAAGGACTGATCTCCAAAAGAAAAAGAGGAGAGGGCCCAGGAGAAGACGCTGAGAAGGAGGGACGCGGAAGAGCTAAGAAAGGGGGAAAGGATCGGGAGGAGCAAGGATGAAGGCCTGGAGCAGGGCAGATGGGCAGATTGCAGTGCTGTTGTTGGATGAATATATCCTGTCTCTCTGGAACGCTGCACGCAAGCTTTTTGAATTGGCTATTGATCGGTCATTTTGAGTTAACTATGGATCGAACTTTGCTCTACCCGGAAGGCTCGAAATTGTTTACAATGTCCCTGTTAAGTCTCCCATTCAGTGTTGTGATGGGTGGTGTGAGTAAAGTCCGTGTTTTCAAGGTGAGTGGAAGCCGAGTTTGGCACCAGTCATTAGGCTTCTCCATCACAATGCGGAGATTCCCTCTTAATTGGTCATACACATCTTCCCACTTCTTCAGAAGGATCATTGGCCAGTCCTACTTTTTTTTAAAGTTTGTAAATATTTAGACTCCATTATATATGGAACCATCTCCAAAATCATCAATACAGTAGCCAATTCTCAAGGTGTTGTGTCAAGACAAGCACCACCAAAATCATCTGGAAACTTTTGAGAAATGCAAATCCTCAAGCCCTACCTCAGACCTGCAGATTCAGAAACTCTTGAGGTGGGCCCAACAGACAGACTCACCAGGTGATTTGGATAAATGCTCAAGTTCAGGAACAGCTGTATTAGAGCAACTTCCTTTCCTATCAACCAAGATGTACCATGTTCTTGGGTAGGATACTCAACATCAGAAAGAACACCTCTCCTTAACCTGATGTCTGAATTTAACAGTTTTCATTAAAATGTCAAGAAATTTTTTTTTAATTCAAACCAGATAACATAATCCTAAAGTTTAAATGGAAAAATAACAAGCAGTAACTGTCAGGGAAATTCTTTTTTAGAAAGAGGAATGAGGATGGACTAACCCTATGAAATATTAAAATGCCATAAATTATAATGATTAAAGTGATAAAATATCTTGTATGAATGAAACAGCAATCAATAGGACAGCATAAAGTCCAAAAATAGACCAAAATACATAAAAAATGTAATATAGTAGAAAGAGGGACTCAAATCAATAATTCTAATGAACATTTTTTTAATAACTAGGTAGCTGTCTGAGAAAAAAAATAATGGTCAATGAATATCATACCCTTTCTGTGTTCAGTCGCTTAGTCTTGTCAGACTCTTTGAGACCGCATGGACTGTAGCCTGCCAGGCTCCTCTGCCCATGGAACTCTCCAGGCAAGAATACTGGAGTGGGTTGCCGTGGCCCCCTCTAGGGGATCTTTCTGACCCAGGGATGGAAACCGCATCTCCTGCATCACAGGCAGAGTCTTTACCACTAAGCCACACCAAGGAAGCCCAGTGACATCCTTTACATAAAAGTAAATTCCAAATTGATCAAAGATTTAAAATAAAAATGAAAAGGAACATAAAATTCTTGTAGAAACATGAAAATTATTTTTTCTTGGTGTGTGTGTGGAAAAGGCTGTTCTATGACACAAACTCAGTCCTGAGAGAAAATATTGATGAATTTCACTATATAAATGAATGGACTTTCCATAAAAAAAGTTGAAAGACAAATAACAATTTGGGGAAGTATTTGCAACTCATATCGTGTTAAAAACCCTCCATTTTGAGTTAATGCTTCAGTTTATCGACATCCTTCTCACAGGCCCCTTGTGACTGCACACACAAAAACAACTGAAACCCTTGAAAAGCAACCCAACCAGGACTCTAACTTTCCCCTCCTCCCTCCACTTCCCTGTCTCCCTGCTGCTCCCTCCTCCTCTTTCCTTCCTCTCTTTCTCCATCTTGGGTTGCTTTCCTTAGATCCCACTCAGGACCCCAGTGAAGGCTGCAGCCTTCACTGTGCAGCCCACAGGCCCTGGCTCTCACTGCTCCCCACTTGTTCAACTGAACACCCTACTGATTGCGCTTCTGTGTGGCCCTGCGCTTGCCAGCGGTGACCCCACTCTGGGACCGGTGAGTATAATAACCTTCTCTTCTGGTTCTCCTCCCTTCCTGTGGCTGCACCAAATTTATCATACCATGCTGGACATCTACATTTTTAGAACACACATCATGTACAAAAGACTAATTTCCCTAATATTTACAGAACTATAAGCCAACAAGAAATAAACCAATAACCCAATAAAAATAGCAAACATATAAAGAATAGAAAATATAAAAGGCTTGCCCATATGAGAAGATACTTAACATTCAACATTGCTATTAACAAAAGTAGTGCAATTTAAAACTAAGTTGAAATAAATTTTCAGCTATAGGAAATGGTAAATTTCTTGAAGTTTAATATGTTGGAGAGTGAATAAACATTGTTAACAAGAGGGTAAATTGGTACAAGTTCTACAGGGTGCTTTTCGAGCAATATAAAAAATTTTCACAAACTTTTTTTTTTACTTCAGCAATCCACATTTAGAAGTTTATCCTACAATATAGCTATACAAGTGTGAAATTGTGTACAAAGTTATTCAAGAAACACTTTTTATTAACTAAAAAATTGGAAATTCTCCAAAGGTCCATCAGTTTGGGGGTGACTAAATAAATGGCAATACAACCACACAATTAAATATAGCTGTAGAAAAGAATGCAATGGCACCCCATTCCAGTACTCTTGCCTGGAAAATCCCATGGACGGAGGAGCCTGGTGGGCTGCAGTCCATGGGGTCACTACGAGTAGGACATGACTGAGCAACTTCACTTTCACCTTTCACTTCCATGCATTGGAAAAGGAAATGGCAACCCACTCCAGTGTTCTTGCCTGGAGAATCCCAGGGATGGGGGAGCCTGGTGGGCTGCTGTCTATGGGGTCGCACAGAGTCAGACACGACTGAAGAGACTTAGCAGCAGCAGCAGCAGAAAACAATGAGAAAGCTCTTGAGAGAAGCCTTACAGAAATTGGTTGTAATTCAATAATAAATACATGGAAAATTAAGCAAATGGAAAAGTAACGTAATTGTTACTGCCAAGGGAAAAATATATTCAAAAAGTGATCACATTAAATTCTCTGTTAATGTTTGTATAGTAAAAATGATAATCATTAATTTCTCAAAATTATGACACAAGCATATTGATATATTAGGGTTTCCCAGAGAAACAGAACCAATAGAAGATATACACATATGTATATAGAAATTTAGTTTGTATACAGAGATGTTATTGTGGAGGGTGGTAAATCTATAACTCTTCAGGGTAGGCCAACAGGCTGGGGACCCAGGGAAGAATTGATGTTGTAACTCTCACCTGAAAACAGAATCTAGAGGCAGAATTCTTCCTTCCTTTGGGGATCTAAGTCTTTTTCTCTTAGGGCCTTCAGTGGCTTAGATGAGGCCTACTCACATTTTGGAGGATAATCTGCTTTACTCAGAGTCTACTGACTTAAATGTTAATTTCATCTAAAAAATACCTTCAAAGGAACATCTGGATTAATATTTGACCCCAGTATCTGGGTACCATGGCCTAGCCAGACTGACACATAAAATTAACCGTCACAATTGGGAAAATGGAAAAGTGAAAAATGTATACGTGTGTGTAGTGCTAAGTGTAGTGGGAATATGTAAAGGAGAGATAAAGTGCCTAAAACTAGAAAATCAAGAATTAACATTATTTGTTTATAGAAACAGATTAATAGCCAATCACTGATTAAAAGAATTTAAAGTAGTTACTTCTAGGGACCAAGAAATGGCAGAGAGGTTCAGGGGACTGTCGGTTTTCATTACCAGGTTTGTAAGTGTTTGACTTTCTAAACTATGTGCATATATAAGCTTGCTAAACATAAATACTAAATAAAAAAGCTTTTCATATGTTGTAATGATTCGAGTATTTTACCAATTTGTTGTCTTTTGAATATTGTAGAGGAACAGTTCTGCTGTGGCACCCAAGTGACATTCTATGTATTTGCACAGGCCACACAAGCGAAGACTTGAAGTGCAACTATTGTGAAACTTACCACAAGGCAAAGCACCTTGTGATTGTCCCCAAACAGGAGAGGATGGGAGGCCTGTGAAGAGCAGCCAGGAGACAGTTTCCATTCCCCTCCCTGTCTACCCTGGGACAGTTTTTCATTGCCTTGCAGCTTCTAATCACACTTAAGGCATTCTGCTTACCTCCCCACTCCTTCTCTGAGGACAGCTGCAGACTGTAAAACTCTTAGCTGCAGTCTAGAATTAACTCCTCAATAACAGAGTATCCCACAACTTGCATTACAGTCACTGACCCCTTTTGTTTCAGTGACATCTTTTTGGATGTTGGAGATGAGGAGTCGTGAAGTCTATACCTTCAACTACTCTTCCTTTTGTTGTATATGTAAGTAATAAATCGTTTGAATCTAAAAGTGGCTTGTCATTGCAATGAGAAGGCCGTGCACCTCAACTAGAGAAAAGCCTGTGCAGCAACAAAGACCAAGCACAGTCAAAAATAAAAAAAATAATGACAATAATAATAAAAGTGACTTATATCTTTACAAGCTGAATCACCCAGGCCTTGGCTTTGCCAGATGTTGAGTGCTTCATTTACCTTTTTTTTTTAAGCTACATATGTACATGTGAAAGTGGCTCAGATCTGTTCAACTCAGTCCATGGAATTCTTCAGGCCAGAATACTGAAGTTGGTATCCTTTCCCTTCTCCAGGGAATCTTGCTGACCCAGGAATCGAATTGGGATCTCCTGCATTGCAGGCAGATTCTTTACCTACTGAGCTATCAGAGAAGCCCTTTTTTAGCTAAACAAATTCTTAAACCTTTTATGTAGGTAAAGGTATTGGGTTTTTTTTCTTTCCCTAGGGATTTTGAGTTTTATGTCATTCTTAGAAAAAAAATTTCCCTGCAAGACAGTAGAAGTTTTATTAGGGGTATTTTCTGAAGGAAGAAAGTTGTAATTGTACTTCTGCTAATGAGCTAAACAGATGCACTGAGCTCTCAGATAACTTTGTGGCATATTCCCTGAGGCCCTCTGAAACCCAGACCTGCTGAGGAGTAAGAGGGTTTCCTGGGACCTACCAACTCAGTATTCTTGGGCTCTAAGAAGGGGATGCAGTCACTAAACAGATGGTGCAACATCTTAGGGCTAGCTATAGTGAAGAGCAGTTACTAGGCCTGATTGGCCAAGGGGAGAGAGCTGTTTCTAGAACCTGGGAAAGCAATAGTTGTAGGTAAGGCTGTAACTATAGTATAGTGCCACTGAACAGTAACTGTCCTGGGGAGTGGCAAAAAACACAACTACTGCCAACCTGCAGGAAACAATTATCCTGACTTCGTATTCCTCCCACCCTCCCCATTCCCAGTCAGTACATCCCATTGGCTGTAGCCAACAAGAAGCAGTGGGCAGAGTCTTTCTGCACAGTTCAAGAAGACTCTTTCTGGGGTGTATAATAGGGTGGTTCATGATGAGAATATATCTGGAGGAACAAATGCATAATACCCAGCAAATACGGTCTTTCCATTCTTGAGATTAAAAATAAATAGTCCCATGTGCTCTCTCTCCTCCACCCACACTGCTTCCCCTGTTATTAACTTCCTGCACTGGTGTGGTACATTTGTTACAATTGATGAACCAATATTGATTCATTATTATTAATGTTAATGGTTTCCACTGGGTTCATGCTTTGTGTTGTACAGTTCTAGTCCTGAGATTTTTAATTGTGAAAGCATCTCATTAGCTGCATTTTGTATCAATAGGTTTTTCAAAGGAGGTTTTTTAATTTCCTGAATTCTTTCATTTATTTGAGAATATTTATTTGTTGTTTTTAGACCTGTATGATATCTGGACTGGAGATATGTATGTATGTATACTTTTAACTGGCTGCTTTTCATGCCATAGCTAGATTCTCTTTTCCACAAAAATACTGGTAATGCAAATGAAATTTCAAAATGTAGAGGTTTTAGATTTTTTTCTTTTCATTTTTGTTTGTTAAATTAATTATCCGTGAGCTTCTAGCTCAAATCAGACAAGCAAACAAGGGGAGAAAGAAGCAAAAGAAAATTCTGTGGGATTTCTAGATCCCAATGCTTTAAGAAGTCATAGAAATTGGCCAGTCATGGCTGGCCTTGTGGCTTCAGCATCCTATAGTCAAGTTGGAGTTACAGCAGGTGAATATAGCCTGGTTTGCCCAAGGTTTTTAATATATATATTTATAAAGTAGGTGACTATTTTGTTATAAAAATTATAAAGTCATGCTGTTGACTTTATTAAAAATAAATTTTTAAAATTTTATTTAAAATAAATTTGTTTATTGATAACCACCAGGTTGGTATTTGGCCTTTGGGAATGAGTAGTGGAGGTGAGAATTTTCTCAATATATGTACCTTTCTATAATTCCTTGATTTTCTGTGTATAAACACACACACACAATCTCTCCAGGAAGAAAAAATAAAAGAACTACACAGGACAACTTCTCTCCCACTCATGTGACTATTAAGTCTGTGCAATTAAGTCACTATGAAGGCATTTTAGACACTTGAGGAATGTCTATGTTACCACCTATTCTGCACTGAACGTCCCAAGTTCATATGTTGAAGCACTAACTCCCCAGTGTAACAGTATTAGAAGGTGGAGCCGTTGGCAGGTAGTTAGGTTTAGATGAGTTTCTGAGGGTGTGACCCTCACTAATGCTGGGATTAGTGTTCTTATAAAAACAGAAGGGGCAGCAGTTTCCTTTCTCAGTGTACAAGCCTTCTGCAAGCCTCTGGGAAGACCCTCACCAAGAACTATATCTGTCCCGGACTCTGATCTTGGACTTTGCAGCCTCCAGAACTTTGAGATAACCTGAAGTTGCAAGAAAGGACTTTGAGCAAGTAAAAGGGTACGTCCCTGGGTGGGCTCGAACCACCAACCTTTCGGTTAACAGCCGAACGCGCTAACCGATTGCGCCACAGAGACACGAGGACTTGGTGCTCTTAATTTGTGTCCTGATCCCAGAAATTGCTTTTCAGCCTCTCTCCGGGACTACCTTCATATTCCCATACTTCGGAAACCGGAGGTGTGCGCGAGACCCTGAAGCCCAGAGTTGGTGTCGCTGGTCACGTTTGGACATCGATAGAACTTCTGAGAGTCAGCTAAGGGGTTCTGACGGCCGAAAGCCAGATCCACAGCCTTCCC
>NW_011492841.1:5337-10526 GCF_000754665.1 Bison bison bison | reverse complement strand
AGCCTTCCCACCGGCTCCTCCCCACCTCAATGCCCGCCCTGCGCCAGGTGACTACCGCAGCCTCCCGGACTGAGGGCGTCCACGTTACCACTCCGTGCCAAGGACACAAACCGGCTGTGCCCCCACTGCGTTGCCCACGCCCTGTGCCTCCAGCTGTGGACTCCGACCCGCAGGCATCTCGGAATTGCTCGCGATGCAGCGGGTCCTCCAGGGCAGGGCCTCACACCTAGTAGTTCAGTTCAGTTCAGTTGCTCAGTCATGTCCAGCTCTTTGCGACCCCATGGACTGCAGCACGCCAGGCTTCCCTGTCCATCACCAACTCCCGGAGCCTACTCAAACTCATGTCCATCGCATCATAAATGCTGGGTGAAGGATGCATACTACCCCAAGGTCCTAGGGCAACGAAGAATTCCAGTGTGTGCTTTAAGCTTTTGGACCTACGAGGAACTCTGGAAACGGAAGGCGGGAAAGGTTTCTCCAAGCCGGAGGCACTTTTGTTCCCGGAGCTGATTAAAAACAAGGCAAAGGTCCCGACTTTGGACATGTGCGCACTGGGACCGAAGCGAGCTCCCCACCGTGGACTGCGATTCAGCCGCAGTCTGGGGTCGTCCATCCTAAGGGGAAGGGAGGGTCGACCAGGGAAAGCTGAAGAAGAGGAGACAGCGAGTGGGAGTGGAGGCAGCCCGGGGAGGGACGGAGAGCGCGCGTGCTGGTGCTCTGGCCACTGAGGGAAAAGGCCAAAAGAAAACGGAAAATGCCTATTTTCGTTAGATCACTTTGATTACTCTTTCCCTGCCTCCTTTCTGTCCGCCACCGCGCTGACCACGATTGTTTACTGTTGTATGCTCTCGAATTGGAATGACATGTTCCTCTCTGAAATGCTTGGCTAAAGACCACCACGTCCTGAGGAGTCCAAACCTCTAAGCGGGTGGCGAGGGGCCCGCGGTCCCGCGCGGTAGAGGGAGCACACCCCCGGCTCACCACAGGACTGTTGAAAACGCCCCCCAGGGCGACTCCGACTCCGCCCCAGCCCTCCGCGGCAGGGAGTCGGCGGCGCGCTGCCTCTCCGCCTTCCTTGCCGAGGAATATTAAATGTTACTAACCCGGCGTACTGTCTAGTAGATGCACTGTCAGAGAAGGCCTAGTATCATTCCTGGAGTAATGCTGATTGTTTACTAAAGGTAGGATGATGACAACTGCAGCTTTAATCCCACATTAATAGAGTTGGAAGTCCACAATAGTTTTGTAGTCTTGTGTGGGCTACCTACAAGCAGGAGCTCTGACTTTTTTCCCTCAGTAATAAAATTAGCTAATACTCTATTTATCAATATGCGTGTTCCTTTGAGTCTGGATTTATTTCCCCAACAGCCCCCACAGAAGAGATGGAAGATGCGGCGGTGGGGGTGTGCTGAGACACAGAAAGTGCATTTGGTGCTGCGTGAACACTCCCTTGTGACCTTGGAGAAAAGTACTCAGAATTGTCGTGGAGTGTCAGAAAATTCCAATAACAGGACTAAGAAGGTGGATCTGGTAAATCTCATTCTTGGGATGAATTGGAAAAGATCATTCCGTCTTGGATGTCTGAGGTTCCACCTGGGCGGAAATGAGCAGGGAGAGGCCTTTCTACAAGACCCGGTGAGGGTGAAGTTGCCCCCTAAACCCGACCCCACCTCTGGGCAGTAGTTTCCACCCACTAGCTGGGTTTCTGCTTGAGCTCAGAAGCAGCACGGTGCCCCGGGGAGGAGGGAATCCATTACACTTATTACAAACCTAGTTCCTCATTAGCAGCTCTCAGAGTTTGCCTTTGGTCTTCGCTAAGCCGTTTTACATTTGGGCCACTGATCCCAAGCTGGTAGGGAGGAAAGCTCATGGCTCTTCGTCATCCTGCTAGCTCAGTTTGTAGCGTGCAAAACTTCTAATTTTAGTCTTGAGCGTAGCCCAGCATCCAGTGCATTTTATTTGGTTTTCTTTGGATTAGTAGCCGCAGTTTCAGGGCTGTAAGGGAGCTTGTGGTCCTTCTCATTGGAACTCTGTTCCAGGAACCACTACTTTTTCTCAGTTTGGATAGTAAAAATAGTGATGTACAGTAGTTTTAATTCCTCTGAGGCTGGCAGATCCCATGATCTCTTATTTTGCACCACCCCAACTCTAGGGTTATCTTGGGTCTAAGCATGGGGAGGTTGATTGTGTAAGCTCAGCCTTCCTGCTCATTCTTTCTGTGATGCTGTGGAAGCCCCAGAGACAATTGTATTTGATTCTGTGCATTAAAATTCATTGATCTAAGAAGGCTGTGCAGGTTTCAGCAGATCACCAGGGGAGGTTTTTGGTAGAAGAAAGATTAAAAACCCAAACACATAGAGGCATTGGTGGGACCAAGCCCCAGGCCCTGGGTGCAGCCTATTTACAGGCGGGGAAGAAATGGAAAGGAAGACTCAGAAGAAAGAAGGGCAGAACTGGGAGGAAGAATAGGAAAGGGGAGGAAAGAAACATATTCAAAGGAGAAATTTAGTCACTGGTCCCCAGTTATATGACAGCTTATCTCTCTGGGCCTCCCCTAGCAACCTTTGGCTTAAGGCAGACACCCTTCCACCCATCTGATTCTGGGAATTCAAACATTTCCTATTAGGTCTACCAAGCCTACACCAAGGGCCCTCTTGTCCCTTTTAGATAGCTTTTTGCAAATCCTTTCTTTTGTGGTCCTAGGAGAGTTTGCAGGAGAGGCAAACCTCACCCTAAGCCTCTTGGGGTCTCCAGCTAGGCCTGAGAATTAGATTGACATAAGACAGACTAACAGGAGGAAAACATATTGATTGTCATATGTCCATGGGAACTCCAATAGGAAAGTGAAAACCCAAAGAACTGGCTGCTGCTGCTGCTGCTAAGTCGCTTCAGTCGTGTCCGACTCTGTGCGACCCCATAGATGGAAGTCCACCAGGCTCCCCTGTCCCTGGGATTCTCCAGGCAGGAACACTGGAGTGGGTTGCCATAGACCCAAGCATTTATATACTAGGTTGAACAGACAGGTGATGATGAAAAAGTAAAATATATGGGAAGACTAAAGGAAGATATGAGTTAACAAAATCTGTTTGTGTGGATTTCTCTGGGCCTTGACTTCCTGTCTCTGGTGATAAGAATGTACTTGCTGTTTTCCAAATGCCTTTAGCTCAAAATAATTCTTAGGCCAAATTGGCATGTTTTGGAGTAGCATGTAGTTGAAGCATTGGAACATAGCCAAAGAACAGGATACTGAGCCATGTCTCCTCGTGGTACTGTGAGGTCACCATGCTGAAACTGAATTCAGCAGGCCCAGATCAGTCCTAGTAGCACTTGTTAATAAAGTTAAAAAAAAAAAAAATTCTTCAGCCAGGTCATTTGTAAATATGGAAAACAATGTTCAGCTTATTTAGACATCATAATGCTCCTGCCTAAACCTTAATTTTAAAGTCACTGAAAATAATCCAGGACTTCCACCTACAGCCATAGTATAATAATGTCAATCCATTAGACTTCTTGCCTGCAGTTCAGTTCCGTTCAGTCGCTCAGTCGTGTCTGACTCTTTGAGACCCCATGAACCACAGCCGCAGCACGCCAGGCTTCCCTGTCCAGCACCAACTCTCAGAGTTTACCCAAATTCATGTCCATTGAGTTGGTGATGCCATCCAATCATCTCATCCTCTGTTGTCCCCTCCTCCTCCTGCCGTCAATCTTTCCCAGCATCAGGGTCTTTTCAGATGAGTCAGCTCTTCCCATCAGGTGTCCAAAGTATTGGAGTTTCAGCTTTAGCATCAGTCCTTCCAATGAACACCCAGGACTGATCTCCTTTAGGATGGAGTGGTAGGATCTCCTTGCAGTCCAAGGGACTCGCCAGAGTCTTCAACATCACAGTTCAAAAGCATCAATTCTTCGGCGCTCAGCTTTCTTCACAGTCCAACCCTCACATCCATACATGACCACTGGAAAAACCATAGCCTTGACTGTCAGACGGACCTTTGTTGGCAAAGTAATGTGTCTGCTTTTGAATATGCTATCTAGGTTGGTCATAACTTTCCTAAAGGAGTAAGCGTCTTTTAATTTCATGGCTGCAATCACCATCTGCAGTGATTTTGGAGCCCCCCAAAATAAAGTCTGACATTGTTTCCACTGTTTCCCCACCTATTTCCCATGAAGTGATGGGACCAGATGCCCATGGTCTTCGTTTTTTGAATGTTGAGCTTTAAACCAACTTGTTCACTCTGCTCTTTCACTTTCATCAAGAGGCTCTTTAGTTCCTCCTCACTTTCTGCCATAAGGGTGGTGTCATCGGCATATCGGAGGTTATTGATACTTCTCCCGGCAATCTTGATTCCAGCTTGTGCTTCTTCCAGCCCAGCGTTTCCCATGATGTATTCTGCGTATAAGTTAAATAAGCAGGGTGACATTTGAAAGCATAAGAAAATGTGAGAACAGGAAATTATACAGTTTCATATACATACCATCACCGATTCAAAGTCGTGAATTTCAGTAACGTCAGGGTGACGGAGGACTACTTAGAACCTAGCGTCCTTCCAGTTCCAATCTGGGGGAGATCAGACAACTCCGTAAGATTTAATCTATAGTCCGGCGAGATAGAGCTGCGGTTTTTCAGGAATCCTGAAGGAATTACGTGAAAAACGAAGCTGAAATGTCGAAGGGGCCAGGTCATTGCAGTGGGGCATTTCAGAGGACTGTCGGCAGTCCTCAACGAAAAAAAAAAAACCACTCTAACCAACTAGCCCTGCAAAAAAACAGTACTCCGGAACACTCACTGAAAAGAATAACCTATGAATCCTACTTAGCCTCATGAACGTAAATACCAGTTAAGTCACACAAATGGGGAATCATTAGCGTACAGCACCATAAAATGGCCAAAGGCCGCTTATCAACACTGAAAAGCCGTAGTCTGACTTTCAACAACTAAAGAGCACAGGGGAAAGCGCGAACGCAGTCCCCCACTACCACAAATTATGCAGTCGAGTTTCCCACATTTGGGGAAATCGCAGGGGTCAGCACATCCGGAGTGCAATGGATAAGCCTCGCCCTGGGAAAACCACCTTCGTGATCATGGTATCTCCCCTGCCAGGTAAGTATGAGTTGCCAGCCTGCCGCCCCACCGCAACCTCAGACGCCCTGCACTGTTCACACACGCTCACTTTCCTCCCCGCATCCCCGAC
>NW_011492841.1:4435-4697 GCF_000754665.1 Bison bison bison | reverse complement strand
CATCAGGGTCTTTTCAGATGAGTCAGCTCTTCCCATCAGGTGTCCAAAGTATTGGAGTTTCAGCTTTAGCATCAGTCCTTCCAATGAACACCCAGGACTGATCTCCTTTAGGATGGAGTGGTAGGATCTCCTTGCAGTCCAAGGGACTCGCCAGAGTCTTTTCCAACACCACAGTTCAAAAGCATCAATTCTTCGGCGCTCAGCTTTCTTCACAGTCCAACCCTCACATCCATACATGACCACTGGAAAAACCATAGCCTTG
>NW_011492841.1:3621-3962 GCF_000754665.1 Bison bison bison | reverse complement strand
TTGTCCTGCCCAGCCCCGGTCTGGCGGTCGGCTGAAGCCTGTACACCTTTTTTCAAATAACGGCGTTCAGCGGGGAGAACACAACATTTAGCAGTCCGGGGGAAACCGGTTCCTTTCAAATCCAGTTGTCTTTGTGATGTAGTATTGTGTGTATGTCTAGTAAAACGCATTAGGCGTCACGACTGGCCGTGAACTCAGTTCCATTCGTGAAAATTGGGTCATTCATCAGAAATTTCATTCATTTTATTTCCAGCTTCAGGTGTGGTTTTGACTCTGAACAGATTTTAACACCTGTCTGTATCCTCTGTCTTACTGAGACAGGCTGGGACCTGGGACCCTTT
>NW_011492841.1:434-3361 GCF_000754665.1 Bison bison bison | reverse complement strand
TGCAGCACGCCAGGCTTCCCTGTCCATCACCAACTCCCGGAGCTTACTCAGACTCATGTCCATTGAGTCCGTGATGCCATCCAACCATATCATCCTCTGTCGCCCCCTTCTCCACCCGCCTTCAACCATTCCCAGCATCCGGGGCTTTTCAAATGAGTCAGTTCTTCGCATCAGGTGGCCAAAGTATTGGAGCTTCCGCTTCAGCATCAGTCCTTCCAAAGAATATTCAGGACTGATTTTGTTTAGGATAGACTGGTTGGATCTCCTTGCTGTCCAAGGGACTTAAAGGAGTCATCTCCAACACCACAGTTCAAAAGCTGAGAGCAAAAGCAGAATACTGCACATTCCCCCTGCACACACCACCACCAAACTCATAGGCAAACCACCTAAGTCACCTTGAAAGCCTGACCCTTCTGTAACAGGAGGGAAAGGGGCAGGGCACAACTTTCGAAATAATGACATAGCCCAAGGACACAACATAAACCGGTTTTAGAATCAAATGGGACCAAGATGGCAGACAAGACTAGACCTTGGTCCTCAATCGGCAAGTGAAATGACAGACACACCCAGAGGTGCCGTGACAGTTCCAAGGCAATGTTAAAAGACCAAGGAGTGGGCGGTGGCCCAAATCCTGGAAATCCCCACCCCTTCCCAAAAACAGTTGGGATAATCCTCCCACTCATTCACATACAAAATTACCCAGCTTATAAAAACTAACCATGCCACACTTGGCGACCGCACTCTTCCTCTGCAATGGCCCACACTCTGTCTGTGGAGTGTGCTTGCTTCTCTTGAATCTGAATAAATCTACTTCTTACCTATCACTTCGTCTCTCACTCAGTTCTTTCTGTGGAGACATCAAGAACCTGACCAGGTACCGTGGGTTTTGGCTGGGGTTGAGTCCCAAAGCAAAAACACCACCCAGTTGTGGATGTCACTACTGTTGGAAGTAAAGTCCAATGCTGTGAAGAGCAATACTGCATAGGAACCTGGAATGTTAGGTCCATGAATCAAGGCAAATTGGAAGCGGTCAAACAGGAGATGGCAAGAGTGAACATCAACATTTTAGGAATCAGCAAACTAAAATGGACTGGAGTGGGTGAATTTAACTCGGATGAGCATTGTATCTACTACTGTGGGCAAGAATCCCTTAGAAGAAATGGAGTAGCCATCATAGTCAATAAAAGAGTCCAAAATGCAGCACTTGGATGCAATCTCAAAAACAACAGAATGATCTCTGTTAGTTTCCAAGGCAAACCATTCAGTATCACAGTAATCCATGTCTATGCCCCAATCAGTAATGCTGAAGATAGCTCATACGTGAGCAAGGAAATCTCATCCTCGATCTGCATCCTGTGTGCTTTTTGGTTAGTTTTCTTTGGACCTACCCTTAAGCATCACCCCACTCCCAGCACCTCCTCCGATCTCAGAGGCTTTTGGGGGCTGAGCGGATGTACGAGTGCCGTCCCCGAGGCAGCCACGAGGGGGAGGACAGTCCTTCCCGCCATGGTCCTGCCTTTTCTGTTTGGCCCAGTGGTTTCTATTTGCCAGCAGGACTTTGTGAATCAGAAGTGGGAACAACACATCCTGAGAAAGGGGCTGGCAAATAGCCCAGCAAACTGCCGACAATTCGGCGTGGGGTTTTCTTCTAAATTGTAGTTCAATGTTTTCAGATAGAAAGAAAAGGAAAATTACTTTTGACCAAAAGGGGAAAAAAAAAAAAAAAGTACGAATTCTACTGCCATTCAAGAAGGGATGTTAAGGAGGTTTCCTAGTTTGCCAGACTACTGAAGCATGTCAGGTGCACATTCGAGGCTGAAACAGAGGTACGGCTTTTAACAGGAGAAGGCCTAGAGAGAAAAGGCGGGGGTGATGAGAGAACTGGATCCAGAAATGGGAAGAGGCCCCTTGGGGTGAGAAGGGGTGGGTGGGAGAGTATCTAAGCAGTATCTCCAGCAATGACTAAGGCATGTATAAATAAGCAAGGCAGCTGACCACGCAAGAAATGAAGCCTCTGAAAGCAGGACACTGCTGGGAAAATGGCTAGTGGCAGGCTCGCACAAGACAGGCCGACGAGAAGTTCGTCACGGGGCGCCTCCTGATACCTCCACCGACTTCGTGTGTTGGGCTCAGGTAAGGGCTTCTCCGCTTGGATCCTGCGCCCAGAAGAAGCCTTCCCTCACGCACAAACTTTTCAAGAGGAGACCGAAAGAGCGTTCAACGACCGAGCCTGCCACGAAATCCGCCTCCACGCGTAGCCCTGGCAGGTTTCCAGTGCCCCCAAAACCGAAAAACAAACGCCTGTTCCTGAACCAGTCTCTCCAGCCGCAAACTCGCGGGTTCTACCGCGATTCGAGTTCAAAAACCGACCATGCCTTTATAGGCGCTCTTACACGCTTCTGGTCTCCCCTACCATACGCAGACTTGACAAAACGACCCAAGACACAGAGGAACGTCACCGGGCGGTCAGAACCGCTTCCCAAACCTACTCTTGCACAAAAGACAATCAGGGGAAAGCGCGAACGCAGTCCCCCACTACCACAAATTATGCAGTCGAGTTTCCCACATTTGGGGAAATCGCAGGGGTCAGCACATCCGGAGTGCAATGGATAAGCCTCGCCCTGGGAAAACCACCTTCGTGATCATGGTATCTCCCCTGCCAGGTAAGTATGAGTTGCCAGCCTGCCGCCCCACCGCAACCTCAGACGCCCTGCACTGTTCACACACGCTCACTTTCCTCCCCGCATCCCCGACCCTTCTTGGACCTTCCACACAGCGCACCCACGCACTTTCAAGCAGAAACTCCTCAGTTCTCTCCCACGCCACGGGAGACCGTATCGTGTTTCAGCACCAGCTGACGGCCCAGCAGCCCCTGCGCTCGGATATCTACATACGACCCGCCTCGTCCGTGACGTCACGGGAACCCG
>NW_011492841.1:0-334 GCF_000754665.1 Bison bison bison | reverse complement strand
TTGTCCTGCCCAGCCCCGGTCTGGCGGTCGGCTGAAGCCTGTACACCTTTTTTCAAATAACGGCGTTCAGCGGGGAGAACACAACATTTAGCAGTCCGGGGGAAACCAGTTCCTTTCAAATCCAGTTGTCTTTGTGATGTAGTATTGTGTGTATGTCTAGTAAAACGCATTAGGCGTCACGACTGGCCGTGAACTCAGTTCCATTCGTGAAAATTGGGTCATTCATCAGAAATTTCATTCATTTTATTTCCAGCTTCAGGTGTGGTTTTGACTCTGAACAGATTTTAACACCTGTCTGTATCCTCTGTCTTACTGAGACAGGCTGGGACCTGGG
>NW_011492840.1:32920-33793 GCF_000754665.1 Bison bison bison | reverse complement strand
AATCAAAATATTACAAAGGATTGAAATCCCACAGAATGTTCTCTCTCTGCAGATGTACTAAATTAGAAATCAGTTTAAAACAAAAAGTAATAGGAAATCCATTTCTTTAACATCCATCAATACACCATAGAAAAATGACTTAAGTAAAAATCAAATACAATTTTTCAAGGGCCAAGAAAAAACCACAATAGAAAATATATGACCCTTAACATGAACTTCACATTCAAACGTCTTGAGGTAAAAGGAGATATCTTCGAGTTTATATTAGTAATAAGAGCCTGGAGAGCTACTGGCCATGGGATTGCAAACAGTTGGACACGACTGAGTGACCAACATTTTCTTTCTTATGGCGGAGTCCAATGATTTGGCAATGAGCTCTTTTGGAAGAAATTGAGCTTAATCTTAAGAAAATACCCTCATAATAACTTTTTTGCGTTTGATTTCCCCCCAGCTATCCAGCAGGAGAACGTGTGTGCTCAAACATCATAAAATGGGGACCTCCTTGCAAGAGCAAATTTCAACATTGAGTGTCTTGCTTTTGGCAAATCTTTATAGCGATTTTAGGTATCTTCTGATGTCTTCTCACCCATAACCCCTGGCTAAGAGGTCAGGGGTAGCCAATGTCCCCTCCCCTCATCTTAAAACTTCCATTGATGCATAAATTCCACCAGGCAGATGCTGTCAATAATCTCTCAATTGACGATCTTTGTGTGTGTAGTCTGTACTCCCCCATAGGATAAGCTGCTTTTCACTTTCTACAACGATTTCCTCTGTTGTTTATAATCATTAAGTTGCATGGTTTTGCATCTTCTCACAATTTATTTTCACTTTCTAATGAAGCAGCACAATAATAATATAACCAATATGTTTATC
>NW_011492840.1:30077-30647 GCF_000754665.1 Bison bison bison | reverse complement strand
TGCCAAATTCAGACTTAAATTGAAGAAAGTAGGGAAAACCACTAGACCATTCAGGTATGACCTAAATCAAATCCCTTACAAGTATACAGTAGAAGTGAAAAATAAATTCAAGGGATTAGATCTGATAGACAGAATGCCTGAAGAACTATGAACGGAAGTTTGTGACATTGAACAGGAGGCAGGGATCAAGACCATCCCCAAGAAAATGAAACGCAAAAAGGCTAAATGGTCGTCTGACGAGGCCTTACAAATAGCTGAGAAAAGAAGAGAAGCTAAAGGCTTCTCTTGGCAAAACTCTGTTAGCCTTTTCCATGCTTCATTTTGTGCTCCAAAGCCAAACGTGCCTGTTACTCCAGGTATCTCTTGACTTCCTACTTTTGCATTCCAGTCTCCTAGGATGAAAAGGACATCTTTTTTGGGGGGGTATTTCTAAAAGGTCTCGTAGATCATTATAAAACCATTCAACTTCATCTTCTTAGGCATTAGTAGTTGGAGCATAGACTGGGATGACTGTGATATCGAATGGTTTGTCTTGGAATGAACCGAGATCACTGTTGTTTTTGAAATTAC
>NW_011492840.1:25443-28652 GCF_000754665.1 Bison bison bison | reverse complement strand
GGGCAACCTAATAATGGGAGTATAACAACAATTGAAGTTTTCCTCAAGGAATAAGTGGTCCACGCCCACATAAGTCTTTCCAGACTGGGGCCCTGTACCAGGAAGATGAGCCCCCAAGAAGGCTTGGCTTTGTACGTCAGTGAGGCTTACTTTCAGGAGAGCCAGAGGGCTGTGGGAAACAGAGACTCTACCCTTACAAGGTGCACAGAAAATCTTAACAAGCTTGGGAACCTAGGACAGAAACAGCAATTTGAAAGAAGCCTGGGTTAAACCCATCTGCTGATCTTGGAGAGGCTCCTGGAGAAGTAGAAGGCAGCTGGAGCTCACCATGGGGATATAGACATAGGTGGCAGCCATTTGGGGGAGCTGGTTCTACCACATGGACCCTGGCGCTAGAGCACCATTTTGTAATCCTTCTAGCTTATTCGTGCTATAACCCAGACCTGACGAACATGCCTATCAGCACCAGTACTGGGATGCCTTAGGCCAAGCAAAAACCCAGGCAGAGATACAGACCCACCTTGAGACCCCTGAAGCCTGTAGTTACCCTGGAACCCAGCTTTGGCCATCCCAGGACCTGGCCCCACATACCAGTAGTCTAGAACCAGCTGCAACACCAACCTCACCCATCAAGGGGTAGGCACCATCCCATCATACTCTGGACCCGAGTCCAGCTTACCGATGGGTTGAAACACCAGCTCCAGGACACTCAGGGCTATGCAGCCCATGTTCCCAGGACCCATCTCCATCTATCAGAGAGTTTGTGCTAGTCCTGGGAATCCCTGGGCCTCACCCTCCCCACAAGCAGGCCAAAACACAAGCTCTGTGACCCATGGGCCCTGCAGCCAGAGACCCCAGGACTCACCTCTACCTTTCAGGGTGGTACCACCACCCACCAGTGGGGAGACACCAGCCCCAGAACCATCAGAGCCGTTCATCCTGCCATATCAGGACCCATCCCACAACAAAGCTGGCTGGTGCCTGCCCCAGGACCCCGAGGATAACTTGGGCTGCTCAGCCAGTGCTGAGGACTAGAATTTGGCTGTACCTACTACCTATGGGCTGAGACCAGCTTCAGGACACCCCCAGGCCATGATTCCTCCCACCAGCAAGTGAATACCGCATCTAGGACACCCAGGGCTATAGCTACACACTCCAGAGCTCCTCGGGATCATTGGAGTACAGATTTAGGATAAATGAGTCCCCTTGTCAGGGTTATTATTTATTATGTTTGTGGAATACTAGAAAAATCATTTTTTATATTCACTTATTTGGCTGCATCAGGTCTTAGTTGCGGCATGCAGGATCTAGTTCCCCAATCCGGGATTGAACCCAGGACCCCTCACTGGGAGTGCAGAGTCTCAGCCACTGGACTACCAGGGACATCCCCTAGAAAAATCTGAAGAAAGAATTAGAAAAAGTGATATGGTTCGCAGTGATATCAGGAAAAACTTCCATCAAATCAACTGCAATTAAATTTTTCTGGATGGGACCTTGACATGGTCTTAAACAAGCAGAATAGAGTTTGGGGAGTGAAAAGCTCACTGCAGCGCCATCACAGATTCAAAACGGGACTGTGGACCCATAAGAAAACTAGCGTTTTACAAAATGACATAATTTCTGTTGTGTTCATTGTTGCTGCTTCAGTATCTCAGTGTCTGGCCGTATGATATACAAATATTTTTCAGAACTTTTCTGGCATGCTGGTCAGAAATATAAACTATGTGTGAATTCCTGTGAATGAACTAGGATTTTTTTTGTGTGTGTGTGCTAGGTGTGTTTTCCATTTAGTGAATCCAATAACCAAATACAGGCATTAATAAACCGGTGCTACAACTGCACCATACGTACAGGCCATGAGGCAGAAATGCAAGGGTGAGTGACACACATGACCTCTAGGAAGGAGGGAGGGAAAATGGGGTTTGATGGTAAAGGCCTGGAGGGGAAATGAGAATATGTTGTTTTTCACTTTAGAGGGTGATTGAGGAACGCAGACACCTAAAGACTAATCATGATCTAACAGTGTTAGCTACTGAAAATTCAAATTAGAGCAAGGGCTTTACAGCTTAAATAAGAAACTATAAGTTCCAACCTTAGGAAAATAGTGTTAATTCGACAAGCATACCCCATTCAAACTTTTTTCAACATTGTCTGTATTATAGAATACATTGTAAAGTGTGTTCATTGAAACACTTTACAGAAATAGCTGAATTTCAAAGTTCAAGAAATAATTCCTGTTTCAGCCTTTCTGGTGATCTCTAGGGTCATTATCATTTTATTTACCTCTTTTATTCTCTAACTCTCTAAGAGATAGGGTAACAATAATCCAGAATTTTTATGTGGGAAATGGTGAAAAAGTAAAGTGAAAAAACTGATAAGAAAAATCAAAGTTACCTCAATCAAACTTCTTTCAACATACCCCATATTCAGAATTATGTAATATACATAAATGAGAAACCAAAAATAGTACAAAAATATCCATTTACTTCTCCAGATCCCTGAATTCTGAACTTACTATTCCTACATGCTCAGATTTATCCAATTCTAATTTTTCACCTTCTATTTCTTACCACATTTAAAAGAAAATCCACTGGGGTCAGTAGATTGGCTTAACTGTGTGCAGGCTTGCAGACCCAAGTTTGGTTTGGTAACAATTTTGGTAACCCAGATTGGACAGCAACCCTGAATGTGCATCTCATCCATGGCACATCAACATCTGTTCAATGACAAGCCCTTGGGTCTGCCTCACAGACAAAGGTACTCAAGCAGCTGCTGGATAGGATCCAAAAGCAGCCTAGATCTGGATTCAACCTTCTGTTGGACGGAGCCCTTTCCTGATAGAGCTGGATTGCAAGCTCTAGTGTATCCAAAAACTAACACGGGTTCACTGGTGAGTGGGGCTGGGTCCTGGCACAGCTGGCTGAGGAGGCCAAGGTATCTCAGAGCTGGTGCTGACCTGCTGGTGGGTGGGACTGAGGCCCAGGCTGTCCTAGGGCTACTAGCAACTCCATGGTGGGCAGAGCTGGGCCCTGGGGCTCTGGCTGCAGGACCCTGGGTGTCCCAGGTCTAGTGCCTGTGCTCTCATGTGTGGGACAGATCCTAGGCACTCTGGTGGACAGGCTTGTGTCCAGTGGCACCTGTGGGCTCAGGGCATCATAAGGCAGACTGGATGCTGGTGGATGGGCCTGTGTCTCTGCCTGGCCAGTTAC
>NW_011492840.1:24492-24642 GCF_000754665.1 Bison bison bison | reverse complement strand
ATTTTTTTTTTTTTTTTTGTGCTAGGTGTGTTTTCCATTTAGTGAATCCAATAACCAAATACAGGCATTAATAAACCGGTGCTACAACTGCACCATACGTACGGGCCATGAGGCAGAAATGCAAGGGTGAGTGACACACATGACCTCTAG
>NW_011492840.1:8226-24392 GCF_000754665.1 Bison bison bison | reverse complement strand
GTGCACTTATAAAGAATGTGTGCTCTGCTGCTTTTGGATGGAATGCTGTGTTTATTACATCCAACTGGAATAACATGACATTGAAGGCCACTGTGGTCTCCTTCTATCTAAATTATCTGTCTATTGCTGTAAGTGGGATGTTAAATTTCCCTAACATTATTGTACTCTTATACATTTCTTCCAAGAAATTTTAAACAGCAGATGATACACCGCTGGATGGTGAACCGTTGTGTTAGGAAATAGATGAAAGAAATTATATAGAATACCTCATAGAAAGGTAAATGAAGTAAAAGATTAAAGAGATGCCAAGAGATTAAGAAATGGACTAAGGAGCAATTAAGTGAATCTGGTAGGCATGCCAGAAGTGGTAACCTGACTAAGTTTTAGAATAATAATATTCACAGAGAAAGAGTTGATGCTTTTCCAGAATTTAGGGAGGCTATGTTTCCATAGATTCAGGAAGCACACCTGGACACATCATAGTAAAGCTACAAAGTTAGCATATAGATTATAATAGCAAACAAAAAGCCACATTGTCTACAGAGCCATGCCAAAGACTGTGACAGCAAATCTCCTTTCATAAACAAATGGTAGCCGAAAGCAAGTAGTGAGAGCCACCCACGTAATGTTGCATTCGTAGCCCAAGTATCACGATAAGGCTCTGATAGACTCGAAGATGGACCACTCAGAACACCACGACAAGGACAGACCTACTGCCAGTCCTTAGTCATGAGCCACTGCAGGTGTACCTCAGCCGCACAGAGTTGCTTTGTCCAATGCCTTGTACTTGTAGAGTTGGCCCACTTCCAAGGACTGATCAAGGAGGCGTTATAAAGATCTGACTATGTTGGGCCAGTGTGAAGTGACTTTAATGGCTCATTTTACCTTCAGAATTCAGCACGGGGTCAGAAAATAATTTTGTAGAGTCTGCATTAGATATGCATGTCTTCCTCTGCCCACAGTGGTCTTCTTCCCATCCTTTCCTTGGGCATTGAGAGTGCATAAATGTCCTGCACACTAAACACCTTATCATCCTTACAACTTAATTCAGAGAAAAAGACATTGGAGACAATGTGAAAAATCATGATATTTACACCAATAAACACTATTATTAGGGAAATTAAGTAAATACTCTTGTTTAGGCTTCAGAGACACAGCAGAACAGGCCTCTGACTTTGCTTCTGACAAACCTGGACACTGCCCTGACTACTGCTGTGGGTGTCAGCCACATCTGCTGTGAGTGTGGAAGAGAAACACAATTGATAGATAGGAAGTGGACCTTGGAATTTGTTAAGTACCTGGAGGAGGTCTGGCCAACCATTCCAGGATATAGCAACTTTCCGAACTTTGCAGAACAAAGCAAACGGTATTGGAAAAAATTAACATCATACCACAGCTGCAGTTTTGCTTACAGATTGAAGATGATAGTCAGTTTGTGGCCTGGGATTATAAGCAGGGAACCCAGAATTGCATTCTTTGAAGTCTCATCCATGGAGTGGACGGGCTACCTGGGACCTTTTCCCGATTGGGGCTCCAGATGTGCTGTGTCACATGGCTTCCCAGAGTTGTTTAAGTCTGACTGTTGTGCAAAATCCAGTTTGGCGATATATCCTCTGCTCTATTTCTCTCTCTTTTTTAATGTTAGTATATCGCAAGTAAGTTAGATAATTCTCTAATAAGTACTTGTATTGTTTATTTGTATATAATGAGTGGCTCATTTTGTTCACAAATCCTTTGAAAGTGAAAGGATGAAAGGAGATGAAAAGTGAAAACTTTTGATAAAACAACTATGGTAAAGGAACTCCTAAGAAATGTTTGTCACTTCTGGTAGGCCGAGGAGACGTATTTTCTTAGTCCATTTCTTAGGTTTCTTGACCTCCATTTAATTCTTTTTTTCTCATTATGAAGTATTTTGTAGTATTTCTTTCATCTGTCTTCTAGATCATATATTCTCTCTCCATTTCTCTCTCAGCTGTTTAAAATTTCTTTACTCTTCTGTTATGATGTTCAGTACTAGAAAGCTTATTTGCTTTCTGATAATTAGCTATTTATTACTCATGTTTTATGTATCTTATCATCTATTTAAATATGTTAGGTATATTTCTTATACTTCATATCTGATTATTAGTCTTTACAGGTTTCCGTCTTGGTTTATTGTTTATACTGATGCTGTCATTTTGGAGGGGGAAGTTGTATTTGTTTCAGTTCAGTTCAGTGCAGTCGCTGAGTCCTGTCCGACTCTTTGCGACCGCGGGGCTTTAATTGTAGGAATACTTGTAGAAGCCTCAATTAGGGTTAAGCTCCTCTAGACACAATTAGATTGGCATTTGCCATACATGTGCAAACAGAGATTACTTGGGCCATGCTGATAGTATTACTGAGAATACCAAAGCTACCTCAGGGCACTCTTTTGGTTACAAATTCTTTAGCAACATTTTATTCCTCACCCATAGCTAAGGACAAAAATTAGAATTTTCTTTGGTCCTTCCTTTCTTATGAGAAAGAAAGTCCAGTTTTTCCACTATGGGTATAGTCAATTAATCATTTAGAATTATGTGTGTGTGTCGGCTGTCTATTGATTTGAGCCACTTTTCAAGCACATCTGAGTATTTAAAATCCTGTTTAACATAACTTGGTATATTACAATTTATAATGGGAAGATTTTAAATTTTTTTAACACAATTTCCAAATGTTAAAAGTAAATATCTGTTAAAAATATGAACCATCCTAAGACCACTCAGTGATAAGCACCTGATACCTAAGCTGCACTGCAAAGTTCCAGGCAACCTTCACACACACACCTGGTGCTGAAAGGGGCCTCTTTTCTTGTGGGGAGGTCTAGCAGGACAGACTAACCCTTTCCATGGTAGCTCTATGTCCTCAAACAGCAAGGCAGAAGGACATTCCTTCTTAAACCTTAGGCTGGTAAGTTGCCTAATACAATTTCCACCATTTTTACTCATTGCTCAAAATAATCAAAGGCTTCATCAGCTCAAGAGGACGGGGAAACAGACAAGACTTCTTATTGGAAGGAGTACTCAGGGACGAGCAATATTCCTGAATCTAATAGCCACTGAAATCAAAGTCAAGCTTCTTGAGATATTTTTGGGTGTCATACACAGGGTAAGGTTATAGACATAAGTGTTCTGTTCACTATACTGTGGTGATTTCTTTGGATTGGTTTACTTTACTTACTACTAGGAGAGGGACACCTACTATTTAGTGGAATCTTACACTGCATGCCACAGCTTTCACACTAAAGTGAACTGAAATTTCTAACCATTATAGACATCCTCTCCCACTTGTAGGGCCATTTATGTAGACAAAGAAACACGCAGGTAGACAGCAAGGAGAATGTAAGTACAGATTTCTTGGTGAAAGGAACTCAGACAGACCTGGCCTGAATAACTAGTTTTTCTGATTTAGGAACACAGAGTTTTCTCATATACCTCATGGCCCTCTTCTTTTTGGGTCCTCTAACATCTGATATTTATTTGTAATCCGCCTTCTCAATTGTGAAAAGTGCATATCCACAGAGCCATAAATTGGGCAGTTTTGAGGAAAAAAATTAGGGAGAGGGAAAAGCATAAAAAGCTGCCCTTGCATGATGTTGGAGTTTGGTTAAGGGAAACACTTTATTATATGTTTTTCACTTGAATTATTTTCCACAGGGAGATTTGAGATCATTGGAGGTTATTCTTTTATATCGAGATATTTCCTACCAAGCAGGCTCATCAAGAGAAGCATGGTTTCTGTAATCCTCTGATAGAATCACTCAAAGGCAAAACCATGCATAATAATGGATCAGACACTGAAGTGAGATTCAGGAAATTACCTGGATCCTGGTGTCAGTTCTAATTCAGTAGCTATGTGGCTCTGGGTAATGCTCGTCACCTACCAGACTATGGTAAAGGACTCGAGTTTTCAGACAGTTATATTACACGGATATATTACATAAGCCAGTCGATTTACTTCCACAAGTACAGTAACCTTGCATGTTACTCCTACTTAAAACAAACTTCCCTCAGGTGCATGACAAAATACCTGCTCGAGCATCAGGCTCACCACGCTATATGACTTCTGCTTATCTTCACTTCTCAAAGATTGATGAATTTCACAATGCCTCTGTATAGAGGAATACTGCAGTTATTTCTGCAATATTTTGAACTGAACAAGTTTCAGCTCTCGTTTATGTTTTACAATAAATTCTATCATACAGATTATGTGGAAAAACATTTGAACTCTTTCCTTAGGGTTGAAACTTATAGTTTGTTATTTAAGTAGTAAAACCCTTGTCCTAATTTGTGCTTGCAGTAGCCAGCACCACTAGGTCATGATTATTCTTTAGGTGCCTGTTTTCTTCAATCACCCTGTGAAGTGAGCAATCATATATGCTCATTTCCCCTCTTGGTCTTCAGCATTGAACCCCATTTCTCTCCCTCCTTCCTAGGTGTCAAGTGCCAATCACCCATGCACTTCTGTCTTCATGGACTACATGATGCAGTTGTAAAACCGGTTTCCTAATGCCTGTATTTGATTACTGGATTCACTAAATGTGAAACACACCTAGACCAATAAAAATATGCTAGTGGGTTAGGTTTGCTGACAGGAATTCTCACATAATAACAGTGTATAAGAACTGAGTGGAAAAACATTTGTATGTCATATGGGTAAACACTGGGATATTGAAAGCAGCAACAATGAGCACAATAGAAATGAAATGATTCTGTGAAATAATGTCTTTTTCCCATGGGTCCACAGTTCTCTTTTCAAAAATGCAATGGCTCTGAAATGAGCTTTTCATTTCCAAAATTACATTCAGGTTGTCTACAATCATCTCAAGGTCCCACCTAGAGATATTTTCTTGCCATTGCTTTGGTGGAAGAATTTCCTGGTCTCCTTGGGAATCATATTCTTTTTTAAAAGTTCTCTCCTAAGATTTCTCTACTTTTCCACAAAATGCTAAATAATATTCTTGATAATTGGACTCACATTTCCTAAATATTTACTGCAGTGACCAAAGAGAGCCCTGGAGGTATAACAGCCCATCAGAGTTCTTCTATATTGGACCAAAAGATACAGACCTTCATTGCCCATTCTTGAAAAGGCACTGTCCACTTCATACCTGTACTACTCAGGGAGGCTCTCTCTAGTATCTTGCCACAGGACCTAAATTCTTTTTCTTTATCTCATGAGGTTCTGCCAGTTTAAAGAAAGCTTTTTGTTTTTTCTGTCATGTACAGCCCTGTCCTTCTCCTGAAGGGCTCAGGAAAAGTTGGATTTCGTGGAGTATCAGAATTTCATGTCAATGTTTGGCTGAGAGTGGTGTATTTACAGGTTCTTATATCCTGCTACTGCTGCGGCTAAGTCGCGTCAGGCGTGTCCGACTCTGTGCCACCCCACAGACGGCAGCCCACTAGGCTCCTCTGTCCCTGGGATTCTCCAGGCAAGAATCCTGGAGCGGGTTGCCATTTCCTTCTCCAGTGCATGAAAGTGAAAAGTGAAAGTGAAGCCGCTCAGTCGTGTCCGACTCTTCGCGACCCAT
Organism: Bison bison bison; assembly: GCF_000754665.1. Lineage (NCBI taxonomy): Eukaryota > Metazoa > Chordata > Mammalia > Artiodactyla > Bovidae > Bison > Bison bison. Next base: position 18,847 of record NW_011492840.1, on the reverse strand, counting down.
GGACTGCAGCCTACCAGCTCCTCCGTCCATGAGATTTCCCAGGCAAGAGTACTGGAGTGGGGTGCCATTGCCTTCTCCTCTTATATCCTACCCAATAGGAAATAATTACAACGGTAGGTGTACAGAATCCTTTGTAACAATTGAAAATGACACACTATCTTCTCGCTCACAGAGAGAAAAAGAAATAAAATACTAAAATGAAATTACTAAACATTCACAGAATTGTGAAAATGACTGTGGTGGGGCCACCTTGTTTCTCATAAGTGGTCACCAGTGTTCTCTTAATAAGATGGAAGAGGCAGGAAATACTCCCATGTTTAGTTCAAAATACATATCTCCTATGGGTTGAATTTGTGCCTCTAAGATTAATGTATCTATGCCATAAACACTCATATTGGTATGTGATCATATTTGGAGATGAGTATTTACCAAGTAAACAAGTTCAAATATGTTCATTAGAGTAGGTCTTAATCTAAATGAGTTATATCCATATAATAAGGGAAAATCAGACATAAGACACATACACATAGGAAAGAAAATGTGGACAGGTATAGGGGGATTTCGGTTATCTGCAGGCCAAGGAGAGGCTTCACACCTTGCATAAGATCAACTCAGATGAAACCTTGATTTGGACTTAGAACCTCCACAAGTATGAGACAGTAAATGAATGTTGTTTTAGTGACCTAATCACTAGCATTTTGTACAGGAGCTCTAGAATACTTGAGAAAGAGTTGAAAGTGTTAATCGCTCAGTCACGTTCGACTCTTTGTGACTCCATGGATTGTAGCCTACCAGGCTCCTCTGTCCATGGAATTTTCCAGTCAAGAATACCGGAGCGGGTTTCCATTTCCTACTCCAGGGAATCTTCCAGACCCAGGGATTAAACCTAGGTCTCCTGCATTGTGGTGGATTCTTTACTACCAGGCCATTTCCTAATACTTATATATAAATGACCTTGATTAGTTTTATAAGACCAACTATAAAGTAGATAATCGTGCTTGTTACCCTACTGTCAAAGTAGATAAATAATCAAACTTGTTGCCTGCTGTCACCAGACCTGAACACCCCAGGAAGACAGTTATTGGTTCAGTCAGGAAAACCTCACTGTAGAGTGGTTCAGTGACTGTGGCTACCAGTTTGAGTCCCTCCTTGGGTGACATGGAGTCAACATGAACTTTTTAGCTTCTCTGACTGGATGAATGCTCTCACCATCCCTATAACGTTAACTTGCAAATCATGAAGGTTTTCCACTTCAAAAACAAAAGAATGAGGGCTGAAAAAGAATGACATTAGATCATCTGAACGAGTTAGGGTAGAAACTTGTGATTCTAGGAAGTGTGAAATGGGTTTTTTTTTTTCCTGAATTTTCTGTTGCATGTAACTTCTATGCTGTGTCAGAGTCCTTTTTTTATGTGAATCCATAAACAGTGTTACTGTTGAGAAGGTTTCTGAATGGAGTATGCCTATCCTATCAACACCGTCATTTGTGAGTTGAGACCGGCAATTGTTATTTAAGCCATGAAGCCATTTCCGTTATTTCGCTTTTACAGTGAACCACAACATTGCAAGGTGATTGCTCACTGGGCTCTCTTATTTCCTCAATCATCAACTGAAGTGAATAATTACTAGTGTTCCTCCTCCTTCCAATCTTCAACATCAAACTCTGTTTTTCCCAACTCCATCCTAGATTTCCTGTGTATCAGAGACTTTTGAGGTCTCAGTTATCCCCTCAAAACGCAATTGTGGTTATTTTCAGTGGTTTTTTTTTTTTTTTTTCGTATAACTGATGTGTTCATTTAATTTCTGAATTTACAAATGTGAAAGAAACAGCTCATTAAAATATCTAATGGATTCTTAAAATACAATATATGTATTATATTTAGGTCTTTAGTCAATTTTAAGTTTATTTTTGTATATGCTGCTAGAGAATGTTCTAATTTTACTTTATTGAATGTAGTTATCCAGTTATCCAAGCACCACTTATTGAAGAGACTGTTTTCTCTCCATTTGTACATTCTTGCCTTTTTAAATTGTAGATTAATTGATCATGGACTGCAAGGATATCCAACCAGTCAATCCTAAAGGAAATCAGTCCTGAATATTCATTGGAAGGACTGATGCTGAAGCTGAAACTCCAATACTTTTGACATGATGTGAAGAACTGACTCCTTGGGAAAGACCCTGGTGCTGGGAAAGATTGAAGGCAGGAGAGAAAGGGACGACAGAGGATGAAATGGTTGGATGGCATCACCGACTTGATGGACATGAGTTTGAGTAAGTTCTGAGAGTTGGTGATGGACAGGCAAGCCTGGCATGCTGTAGTCCATGGGGTCACACATGACTGAGAGACTGAACTGAACTGAATTGACCACAAGCCCATAGGTTTACTTCTGGGCTCTCCTGTTCTACGGATCCATGTGTCTATTTTTGTGCCAGTATTACACTGATTGGATTACTGTAGTTTTCTGTTATAGTCTGAAATCAGGGAACCTGATTCCTCTAGTTCTGGCCTTCTTCCTTAAGATTGTTTTGGCATTTCAGGGTCTTTCATCTTTCCATACAAAATTTAAATTTGTTTGTTTTAGTTCTGTGGAAAATGCCCTGGTATTTTCATCGGAATTGCATTGAATATGTGGATTGCCTTTGATAGCATGGTTTTTTAAAGAATATCAATTCTTCCAATCCATAAACAAGGTAGGCCTTTCCCTCTGTTTGTATTAGCTTCAATTTCTTTGATCAGGGTCTTATTCTTTCTAAGTACAGGTCTTTCACCACCTTAGGTACGTTTATTCCTAGCTGTTTTATCTCTCTCTCTTTTTATTCTTTTTCTCTCACTCTGGTGGTTTTTCAGCAATAAGAGTGATCATTTTTTGAGAAATAACCACTATAAATCATTAATCAATTCCAGATTGCGTGGTATTTGGGGGACCTAAATAATGTTTAAGAAAACAATTTAAAATTTGCAAAATGTTAAATATTCTTAGCAAGTATTCCTATTTCCGTTTGTGTTCTGTATTTGGCAAATGGGATTTTGTCATTCTCTTCATAGTGATCATTGGCTTTGATAAGTTTTGGAGATAATAGCTGGTCAAGTAATTGCTATGATTTTCAGGAGCACTCTGCTGAGGAAGTCAGGAGTTTCTGCTCATGGGACTATAGGTCAATCAGAAGGAAAAGATTCTGTGTTGGAGTAAAATGTCTACCAAGTGACCTGAGTCACTCTGATGTCTGAAAGAGTTTGAGTTATGGAGGTCAGTCAGACTCTTTCAGGAAGCTCTAACTGATTATTACATTTTTCAACTTAGATGGCTTTGGTGACATCTTTGAAACTTCTCATGCATCAATAGTAGACATAAATCAGCTGAGGTGAATAGATGACTGTCTCCTTCATGGGGCAGTGTTCAAAGATTTTTCTGGTGGAAGTCACGCAAAGTTTAAAGATACCACTGAGTTTGACTGACTGTGTGGTTAAACTTGGGGGAGGGGCGGTGGCAGTTGGGGGTGGAGCATCCAGTGTCACGTGACATGGGCTGCCATAGTAACAGGCCTCCTGTCTTGCATTTTATCCAATCAGATATGGACAGTGTTTGTGACTTCAGAGAGAGCAGGGCTTATAAACTCCGCAAACTGCCTTCAACCCCCGCATGTCCTTTCCTCTGAGTAGTGGGGACTGGTGGCTTCGACATGGCTCAACCATCCTCTGACAACTCTGAGGAAGACCCTGGCACCAATGAAGCCGGAACCTCCAAAACAGAGCCCTCTGAAACGGAGCCCTCTGAAACAGAGACCTCAGAATCGGAGCCCTCCGAACCGGAGCCCTATGATGCTAAGCCAAAGAAGGCGAAACGGAAGACAGCTAAGGGCCGCCGCCACCGCCGCCGCTGCCATCAGGACAACTTTGCAAGCTTCGCCACCTATTTCCGCAGGGTGCTGAAGCAAGTGCACACAGGCCTGAGTCTCTCTCACGAGGCCATGAACGTCATGGATTCGTTCCTGAAGCATATGTTTGAGCAGATCGCCGAAGAGGCCGGGAGCCTGGCCCACTCCAGCAAGCACTGCACCATCACGAGTGGAGAGATCCAGAGAGCCGTGCGTCTTCTCTTGCCTGGGGAGATCGGCAAGCACGCAGTGTCCGAGGCCACCAAGTCGGTCATCAGATACAACACCCGCAGATGAACTGCCTCATGACCACCGCAGCATCGCAAACCAAAGACTCTTATCAGAACCACTCGAAGGGAAAAGACCTGTAGTGATAAAGAGCCACGTCCATCCACTCTGGGTTCTTTACGTATGCCCTACTTTCCATCTTTAAAACATTTCCATCCAAAAGAAAACGTTAAAAACCTCATCAAGTTTGCTTCAATAACAGTTGGTTGTGCCATTTGTTCGATGGAAAACCGTGTACTATTTTCTTAACGTATTGCAACTCGTCACTTTTCTAAATGGTTATTTCTATTCGTGGTTTCTCAGTCAGCGATTTAAAGGATCTTTATGGTCAAAATTCTATCCCTAAAAGTTTCATTGGCCTTTTTCATTTTCATTCTCCCACCTATATTTAGGTATCATCCAGGGATTTTTATATGGGGTATGCTGCTGCTGCTACTGCTGCTAAGATGCTTCAGTCGTGTCCAACTCTGTGCGACCCCACAGACGGCAGCCCACCAGGCTCCCCCATCCCTGGGATTCTCCAGGCAAGAACACTGGAGTGGGTTGCCGTTTCCTTCTCCAGTGCATGAAAGTGAAAAGTGAAAGTGAAGTCGCTCAGTCGTGTCCAACTCTTAGGGATCCCATGGACCGCAGCCCAGGCTCCTCCGTCCATTGGATTTGCAATCAATAAAGAGCAGTGTGTGCTTCCCAGGCGGCTCAGTGGTAAAGAATCTGCCTACAATGCAGGAGTTGCAGGAATGGCAGGTTCGATCCCTGGGTCAGAAAGATCCCCTGGAAGAGGGCATGGCAACCCACTCCAGTATTCTTGCCTGGAAAATCCCACGGACAGAGGAGCCTGGTGGGCTACAATCCATAGGGTCTGAAAGAGTCAGAAAGGACTCCAACGACCTAGCATGCCGGCATCCATTTCTTGGGGCTTCGCAGTTGGCATCAGTGGTGAAAAAAACCTACCTGCAGTGCAGGAGACACAGGAGCCCCGGGTTTGATCCCTAGGTGGAGAAGGTTCCCCGGAGGAGGGCATGGAAACCCACTCCAGTATTCTTGCATGGATAAGCCCCATGAACAGAGGACCCTAGTGGGCTACAGTCCATGGGGTCGCAAAGAGTCCGACATGACTCAAGAGGCTTAGCACATACAGATGCATCCATTTCTTGTTGTGGGACATGTCTCTAGCTCTTTGCATCAGTAAAAGAGGAGGATGTTCAGCAATTAAGAGAAATAGGATGACTCCTTCTTCTACCTCAAGTATTTGACTGCTAATGCTTAAGAAAATACTTACTGAATTTAATGTCCATTGTGTTTTCTTCTTGGTGCATTGACATTTTTTTCCCTATAGGTATATTGCTGAATCTCAAAGTAGTTGGTGATTTTCCTATTCCTTTTTTTAAAAGATTGATTTCAAGCTTACTACATCCTTGGAGAGAGAGAAAGCACTCTGCGATTTCAGTCCTTTGTAATTTAGTATGGTTTTCATTAGAACTTAATATTTCATTTTATTTTATACTACTCATGTTGAACTTTAAAATAAGCAACAAGGATATGCTATACAGCTCAGAGAAGTACAGCAATTATTTATAATAAATGTGAACAGAGTATTATATATAAAACAATTGAATCACTAAGTTGTAAACCTGAACAAATAGAATATTGTAACTCACAAATACATCCATAAAAATTTTTAAGTTAAAACAAACTTATCAGTACGACAGGATTTGTATGTGGAAATCTGTGAAGGATGTCACTCTCAGCCAAACAATGAGAGAAAAGCTAGGAGGAAATACAAAATTCCAACCTTTCCTTGATCCCAGTTATAGCGTCTTCTCTAGGTCTTTCATGATAGAGTTTTTATAAGTTCTAAATTATTTTCCTAGTATTTTAATTTCCCATTTTATTCTCCTTCTCCCAATGTGTATTATGGAATTCTTCAGAAGCATTTCATGTGTGATATGCGGTAGGTAAAGTGAAGAAACTGATATACCCATCCACCACCTCTAGTATACTTGTCCCACATATCCCAGTTTATTTATTTATGTCCTTGTTAATCAAACATTTAAATATATGAATGGGGGTGGATATATAGTACAGAAATGGCAAAACAAAAATTTCACACACATTTCAATTTTGTAATTCCCTAGGTTTTGAAATTGTTTTAGAAATTCATACAGATGTATCTAATCAGTTATTTTCTAGCAGAGAATCTTTTGATCTTTAAAACACAAACTTTCATGACCTGCAATTTTATATCCATTAGAGGGAGTCCAGAGAAAACATTTCAAGCATCTGTCTCCACTGGTACCCCCAATGGGGGACTGGCAGCCTGTGAGCCACAGCTGTTGATTCAAAGTGTGGTTGAGTGACCAGAGCTCAAGGGATAATAGCCTTTCTATGAAAATCAGACGGGAGATTAATGGGGAAGGAACTGTGGTACTGTGCCAGTTCACTAAGACACTGCTATCATGCTTTGTGTATTTTGTGTTTGTAAATACAGAAATGCAATAGGATCAGTTTGGAAAGATGTTACAGATGCAGCATAATTGGTCTAGAGAGTGAAGACTGGGAGCGTAAGGGAGGACAACACATAAGAAATCTAGAAAGAAGAAAAGAAAATTGGAATTCTGTTATTGTTGTTGAAGGTGGAAGGGGGAGTAGCGATCCTGATTATACACTTTAGTGGGCCCTTTTGGAAAGAAGGGCAGCTAGTGCCCACACCCAATGGTGTGGTTTACTGTGAAGAGGAAATGAGGGAAAACCTTCACTGCTTAATCAACAAATTATAATTATCAATGCATCGAAAATAGTATCGATAGGTCAAATATACCTCACTGAAACTCTTTTCTCCATTACCTGTGTTATGCAATTCATTTGAAGTGTGGATTCAAACACAGTGAATGAATAACTAAATCATTGTAAGGGAAAAAATATTACAGATTCTAATCTACTTGGAAAAATCTTATTCTAACTGAATGGTCTACTCTAACTTGTTCAGGTGAACTGTCTCTTTTCTTGTCCAGGCTTTACTCTTCAAGTTTTGAAAATGACAACCTTAGTGATATTACCCTCTGAGGGTGGGACGTCCAGTCAGAGAAGTGCAACGGCCACTCTGCTCTGAATTAGCCAATCAGGGATCAGCCTGTGTGAGCCACAGCCATTGTTCAAAATGTTCATTGTCCGAAGCTCAAGCCAGTTTTCCCGTGTCCGTGGAGTACATCCCTTCCTGGATGTTCAGCTTTGGTAATAGGGATGGTATCCGGTGCCATTCTGTGCCTGTACTGTCTTTGCTGAATTGCTTGAATGAGTCTAATTGTGGTGATTTAATAATATCATATTAGTTACCTGGGCTAATGTACAAAATGCCTGAGATTGGTTTACTTGAACTGCACATAATTAAGGTCTCACATTTCTGCAGGTGAGAAGTCCAAATCAAGATGACAGCTGATTTGGTTCCTTCAGAGTGGTATGAAGGAAGCATCTGTTCCAGTCTTCTCACCTTTTCTTGTCAAAGTGGCAAAGAGACCCCTACATTTGTTCAGTTTCCTTCCTATGTGAGAGTCTCTGTGTCCACGTTTCCTCTTTTTACATAGCTACAGGTCATTTTGGATTAGGGGGCACCCTAATGAATACAGCTGAACTTCATTCCTCTACGATAGATTGTATCTCCATAAACAACCACATGTCAGGTACTAGTGTTGAGGCCATCAGCATAGGATTTTAGGGAGAATGAGTACAACTCATATAAGACATGAATTTTGAGTTATAAGTAGGCATATCTCCTCACGCTTCCATTGTATTAAGAGCACATTGGTGTTTTTCACACATAAATAGTGGTTTGATGCTTACTGCGTGGTGTAGTTACAGTTTCTTAATTCTTCTAACCCATGCAAGTGTAGAATGTTGATGGAAAGTCTTACTTAAAAGGATTAATTTTGATAAATCAAGGCTTTCAAATCAATTGCAACTGTGATAAACTTGAATTTTTCATAATATATGTCATTTACTGATGGTTGCATTGTAAATTATTTCAGAATTTAGTGAATTAAAGCAGCAATTATTTATTACTTCTCATATTTCTGTGGGCTGGCCAAATGCTTCTGTTGATCTGTCTGGTGTGTATCAGTATTCTATTTGTAGCTCCCTCTTTTTTTCATGGTTCCCAGTACACTTTATATCACATTGCTTCTAAATTAGCAGTGTACACATAGGACTTTTCTCTGTTTGGTAAAATTGCTGTTTGGTTATAAGCAATGTTTTGTAGATACTCCTATAACCATAATAAAGAAGAGAACAGTAGTGACTACTGCTGAGCTCACTTGCTCAGTTGTGTCCAAATCTTGGCAACCCTATGGACTGTAGCCTGCCAGGCTCCTCTGCCCATTGAATTTTCCAGGCAAGAATACTGCAGTGGGTTGCCATTTCCTTCTCCAACACTAATGACTACTTAAGAGAAAATAAGGTGACTGCTCTCATGTGATTTTCCTCAACTATTTGAAGATTGAATAGTTGTATTTACTTTTAAAAAGTTTCTCACTGTCCATCCGGCAATGACGGGAGATACACTTTCAATTCCGTCCTTATAAATGCTTTAAAATGTTAATTATAGTTTGCTTTAAACACTAAGTATGTTCTGTTATGTTTGGTATCCATTTTTCTGCTTGTAAACTAAGTTTTAAATTTTCCTATTGATTAGAATGTTTAAACATCAAAAGGATGTCATTCAGTCGAATGATGTCACTCAGTGAGACAAATGATGGATAACCTACAGAAATCAAAACTTTTCTTCAAGCCTTGAGAAAAGGGACAGCACTGTCCTGAAAGGACAAAACAGCAAGTCTTTAAATTTAAGAAATCCACAAACTCAGGAGTAAGACTTGGGCAAGGCTGGATACTAGAGAGAGCTTAACTACTCTGAGTTGTGTGTCTATGAAGGGGGCCATTTCCTGATTAAGGAGGGCTCTAAAGGCCTTTTTTCTTTGGTGCAGTGTAGAACTCTGTTCTGCTGTTACTTCTCAAAACTGTCTTGGGGCTATTATGACAGATGAGCCACTGGAATAGTAAGATAACTTATATGCTTGAATTTTACATGAATCTTATGAAAACATTCCAAAACATTGACTTCCAAGGAGGCTAGGGAAAACTACCACCAAAGGACCTGCAGGTAAATACCTCTTTGCCTCAGGGTGGTCTTATACACCTGGAACAAAATTTTGGATGAGAGGAACTCTTGGTAAAGCTCAAGGATGACTGAAACACAGGAAATCTTAAAAAAGGAGTAAGACAGTGGGGATTGATGCTGAAGAGACTAAGGCCAAATAAGCACATATGTTAACTGACTTCAGTAGGTGATCAAGGAGAAAGGGCACCTCCTGTACAATCATAATTTATACTGAGGTTTGCTGACATGACAACATATGGGAAAAGTTTATGTTTAATAACACATGATGAGTAAGAACTTGGAGAAAATAGTATTAATAGGATAAACATACCCCATTCAAACCTTGCTGACATTATTTGTATCATAGAAATCATTTGAAAATATAAACAAGGTCCCAAACACAGTGCTAAAATAATTAAAGCAAAATGTTCCAGAAGCAATGTTTCCAAAGTGGAAGAAACAGAAGTTATTTTTCTGACTGGTTCAGATCAATCTTTTTTTTTTCCCTGAAGAGTACATCCTCCCGTTTTGGAAAATTGGAAGCCTTCATGACTTGCACCTCTGCATTGTGAGGATGCTGGAAGCTTCCAATCAGAGTAGCTCAAGTACCACTTGGTACTGGCTCAGCCAATGAAAAGCCTGCAAATCCTGAGGCACAACCCTTGACTCAAAATGTGAACACTGTCTTGAGCTGAAGCAACAGGAGGCGTACTAACATCTGCAGCCTTTGAGATTGAGGTAGGCAAGGGGTGTTGTTCCTTGTCACTGGGCCAAACTGTTATAGTGTGACACAGGATACACCAATCACAGCCTTCTTGGGAGTTTGGCCTTTGGAGATTATGGAGTATGTTGGTATAGTTCACTCCCTGTGGTTTGCTTCTTGGCTGCTGTTTAAACATGGTGGTTTAATGATATGAATTCAGAGACTGTCCTGGATATGTCTTTTGTCCCTTGCATCAAAAAATGGCAAGAAGTTGATTACTAATATTTCAGGTAAGATTTTTAAATTCGTAGTTGTAAACAGAACTCTTCAGATACTGATTAGCAAGATTTCACCACTGTACATTTCCACTGCATTTTCTAGTAATAAAATTTGGCTCTTCCCCTTTCATGATTGAAATCATCTTATTAACAGTAGAATTAGCTGTCCCTTAAACGTCTAAGAGGAAACACCATAAGAAGCCTACTCATTGGGAATGAAACCACACTGATGACTCCCATTTCTTAAATTCTTCTAAAGTCTTTTTTTGGTTCAATTTCTGTAATTTGTTTCTGCATAAATATATTTAAGAAATACCTTTGACT
>NW_011492840.1:7192-8126 GCF_000754665.1 Bison bison bison | reverse complement strand
GGATTGATGCTGAAGAGATTAACGCCAAATAAGCACATATGATAACTGACTTCAGTAGGTGATTGAGGAAAAAGGGCACCTAGTGAACAATCATAATTTAACACTGCGGTTTGCTGAAGTGACACCATATGGAAAGAAGTTTATGTTTAATAACAAAAGATGAGCAGGAACTTGGAGAAAATAGTATTAATAGGATAAACATACCCCATTCAAACTTTGCTGACATTATTTGTACCATAGAAATCATTTGAAAACATGAAAGGTCCCAAACACAGTGCTAAAATAATTAAAGCAAAAAATTCCAGAAGCAATATGTTTCCAAAGTGGAAGAAACTGAAGTTACTTTTCTGACTGGTTCAGATCAATCTTATTTGTTTTTTTTCCTGAAGAGTACATCCTCCCATTTTGGAAAATTGGAAGCCTTCATGGCTTGCACCTCTATGTCTTGAGGATGCTGGAAGCTTCCAATCAGAGCAGCTCAAGCTCCACTTGGGACTGGCTCAGCCAGTGAAAAGCCTGCAGCTCCTGAGTCAAAATCCTTGACTCAAAGTGTGAACACTGTTCTGGGCCGAAGCAATAGGAGTCTTATTAGCATCTGCAGCCTTTGAGATTGAGGTAGGCAAGGGGTGTTGGTCCTTGTCATTGAGTCAATCTGTTATAGGGTGACACAGGACACACCAATCACAGCTTTCTTGGGAGGTTTGACCTTTGGAGATTATAGAGTATATTGTATGGTTCGTCCCCTGTGGTTTGCTTCTTGGCTGCTGTTTAATCATGGTGGTTTAATGATATGAATTCAGAGACTGTCCTGAATATGTCTTTTGTCCCTTGCATCAAAAAATAACAAGTTGATTAATAATATTTCAGGTAAGATTTTTAAATTCTTAGTTGTAAACAGAACTCTTCAGATATTAATTAGTAAGATTTCATCACT
>NW_011492840.1:6168-7092 GCF_000754665.1 Bison bison bison | reverse complement strand
GTAATTTATTTCTATATAAATATATTGAATAAATACCTTTGACTATTATCATATATTCTTGAAAGTTACATGATTTTAATTTTTATGAGTTTCTCAATTATTGATTCTATTTTCATTCCATTGTGGCTTCTTAAACAGTGAGGTAACATTTTTTCTCAACTAAGAACTCTTATGTATATTCACCATGTGGATTATTTTTCTGAACCTAAATTATGTCAAAAAACAATTTTCAAATTTGGTATATATTAAATATTTTTAATGATATGATACCATCACATTTCAGTTTGTGTTCTCTATGTAGAGACTCTGATATTGCAATTTCTCTTTCCTGATGTCATGAGGGTTTTGATCAGAACTGGAGAAAATATTAGGCCAGTTATTTCCATGATTTCCAGGAGCACTACTCTGTGTACAAGGAGCTGACTTTGCACTTCTATGTCCATCTGTGTCTAGCAGGTTGTGAAGCACTTTCTCATTAATTTTGGCATTTCCTTAAATGTCATGTGTGAATTATTTTCTTAACAATATCATTGAGGGTGGATGAGATATGCCTCCTTCCTGGCCCTTTCCATCAAGAGCTGGATCCTCACTTCCAGAGAGATCCTCAGTGCTCAGCACCTGCTACTTCCAGGGGAGACTGGTGAGCGCAATGTGTCTGAGGCCACCAGGGCTGCCATCAGATACACCACCTGCAGATGAGCTGCCTCAGGACCACCTGAGCATCACAAACTGAATGCTTTTTTTGCAGAGCCACTCACTTGATGGGAAAGACTTGTAGCTCTCAAAAATAGGATGTGCTCTAGTTTTTGGACCTGTGCTATTTCCCCCTTATTGAAGCCCTTTAATGGTGAAGGAAACACTGTCTCACATTACCAGATCTACAAAAATATATGATTCTAGTGCAGTTTTTCAAAGGAAAATCAT
>NW_011492840.1:4860-6068 GCF_000754665.1 Bison bison bison | reverse complement strand
ATAGGAATGACAGTGGCATTTCATCAGCAAGCATTACATTGGGTTTTCCTTTGACATCCATGTTTTTTCACAATACCATCTTTGCTTTCAGAGCATGTTAGTTACCTAAGAAATATAAAACATTCATGCACATAATTTTAACAATGATTGAGATCCACATGTCTTTTGTCTTTCAGCTTATTCACATAAATCCCATTAAAAATTTCCACTCGTAAATCACATTAGCATTCTGGGAAGGAAATCCCTTCCCTGGGTAGGTTTCCTGGGCCATTAATTAGGTCCTTTCCCATGCAGACTCATGAGGACGGCTGCCAGCATTGTCAGAGCTGTTTTCTCATGACATCTCTACCATTGGCCACTTGCTTCCTTCAACAGTTCCCAAAGTCCTACTATGTCCTGGGGTTTTCAATTTCCCTGTAGCAGTCCATACCCAAGGCCTAGCTAGACTCTGATTTAAGACAAAACAGGGGCTATGGGAGTGGATGTAACCCCATACCTAGTCTTTTCTTTCACCAGTTTTTGTTTGATTTCTCAACTCTCCATGCTCCACATATTTGATGCACAGCTGTGCTGAGAGGGCATCTGTACTCAACCGCACTGGTCCCCAAGTAGAGCACATGCTGCATTCCAAGCTTACTTCTACCCCTGTTTCTTGACTGCTCAAGAAACAGACTAACAGACTAGAATATACACAAAATCCCTCAAAAGCACATTTATAATGTGTTTCTTCCTTATTTCATCCCCATGGAAAGGTGGGCTACTCCCCTCAGGTCGAACTCCACACTCACTCAGGAGCACCTGTCCAACAGATATGTCATGGTTTACTGATACATTATGTGTGAAGCTGTTCGCCTCTTCATAGGGATGGTCATGGTAAAATTTCTTGCCCAATTATGCAGACCCTTTTGAGAGTACAAGGACCACTACAAAGAATTGTGCTGGGACAACAAAGAAAATCAGGGCTTGTGGAGACACTTTAAGGGAAAAGAACTGGGGAAAGAGTAAAGACATCTCCTGGGGCTGGGGAATTACAGAGCACAAGGGGTGAGTGGGAAAATGAGAATGCTTCACGCTTCCAAGTTTTCTTCTCCTTAGAATTGTGGTGCCTTTGATCTCTAGAGACAAAAAGTGCTGCATTAACAAGGAATAGACACACAACAGGGTGACAGTGTTTGCTCGGGTCCTGTAACTACTTTTAGCAGTGAGAC
>NW_011492840.1:3223-4760 GCF_000754665.1 Bison bison bison | reverse complement strand
TTGAAACTCCAGCTGTCCTTCTTCCTAGATGTGGTGCTTTGAATACGTGACTTTACCTCTCTGAACCTGTTTCCTCCTCTGTGGAAGAGGGTCTACGAGATTGTCGTGAGGACTCAGTGAGATAAGGAAGATGAAGTGCCCAGTGTATGGAGGCTAGACTTATTATCAGTCCTAATGTTCATGCTCTCAGGCAATCAGAGGGGTGGGGAATGAGACTTGATGCCAGATGGCTGGATGGATATGCTCTCCTGGCTGCTTTGGCCCCGTCTGTTTGCTTAGGGCTGACAGTGAGATAAGGGTGGATGAGTTTCCACTTCAGAGCCTCACTCTAGTGAAGTTGAGGAGATAAGGCAGGTCTGATGGGAAGTTGCTAGGGAGCAGATGGAAACTGCCACATTACCTCAGTGGTTTGGGGCATTGTCAACTCAGGGCTCTGAGAGCCAGCTGTTCCTCTTCATTCCGGTGAAACTCAGCCCCTCTTCCTCTTCCTTCCTAATCTTATTCATCTTCCCAGTCTTGGCTCAAATCATGCTTCCTCTGTAAAGATGACTTGACGATTCCAGCCTACTGTGAATTCTCTCTCCTTCAGCTTCTTCATCATCACGTGTAAAAAGGGCATACTATTGACAATGCCCCTACAGAGGGGCTGTGATTAGGACTGAATGAGAGTGTAGATGTAGCATGACAAGTGCAGTGTCTGGTACAGGCCCACGGTGAGTTCTCAGGCTGTTTCTCTTCCCATTCTCTGAACCTCCATGACATGCATTGTGGTTGTGATCAGGTACAGCCTTCTATAGGCAACCACACAGCTTTCCATTCATTTGTAATGTCACAGAGTTCTGGGTCACATTTTAACCCTCTTTACTCTTCAGGAGCCAGCTCCACACAAATCACCATAGAAAACATTTTTTATTTGAGCACTTTAAGATTCTATGTAGCAGGCACTCTGCTGCATATGTTATGCACATCTGTCTATTACTCACCTTCTGTCCTTATATTTTCCTCTTAGGACAAGCAAATTAAATTCTCCCTGTCAAGAAGACTGAGGCTCTGAGACATTGAGTTAAGTACCACCCAAGCTCACCCCCTAAGTAAGTGTCCTGGCCAGAAATCAAGTCTGAGTTTTCCTTCAATGTGAGATTAAAAGAACAACGAATAGTCTTGAAGGATTGGTGGGAGGACAGAGAGAAGTGGACACCAGAGGAGGGACACCTGTATCCTTTCTTGGACTTTGTAGAGGGAGGCTGTTTGACAAATAATCTTTAGTTAAAAAAGGTATTTGGATTCAGTGGGTCCCTAAGTTTAGTGAAGAGGATACATTGCCATTGGGCAGGAAAAGAGAGATGGGTTGATGAGTCAAGGTAAATCCCAGGGAATTCCATGGTGGTCCCAAGATTCCAAAAATCAGGTGTGGAGAACCTATCCACTGGCCATTATCAAGAGAAAGTGTTAAACAAACAGTGGTTAAACAAATGTCCATTGAAGTGGATTATTAGCCTGAAAAGGGTCACAATCACTTGCAGTCAAGGCAGGGCAT
>NW_011492840.1:1412-2675 GCF_000754665.1 Bison bison bison | reverse complement strand
TCTTTTGTCTCTCTTTTTGTCTTTTATCAAGCATCAATTTTAGAATGCAGAGAAGAGCCTTATACACTATTAATTTTGAAGCAATGTGATATAAAGTGTACAAGGGGCCAAGAAAAACAGAAAGAGCTACAAAAAAATCCTGACACATACTAGACATGTCAGCAGAAGCATTCACCTGGCCCACAGATACATAAGAAATCATAAACGACTGCTACCTTAATCCACAAAGTTCTGAAGGAATTTATAATGCATCCATCAATAAATGATATATTATCGAAAATTCAATATTTTCTAGATGGCTCAGGGATTTGGATGCCTTCATTCATCAAAACAGTCTGTATAAGTAAAACTTTTCCTTAATATTCTACTTTTATATGCAGTTGAAGAATTTAAAAATTGTAACGATACCACCTAGTAAATATCATACCAGCATTTATCTGTGAAAAAAGAAATGGTTTTAATACAATGGAAAAGTCAACAGCTATGCCCACCTATAACTCAAAATTCTTATCTTCCCTAGGTTGAATTCCTTTCCCTAATACATCTGTGCTGATGTACTAAACCGTAGTACCTGACATGTAATACCGATACATGTAATACATATATACAGAGACAGGATTTATACTGGAGGAATCAAGTTCAACTGGGTTCATTATGATGCCTCTGAAAGGTTGTTGCTGACACACAAACAGACGCCGGGATTCTTGGCCTCTGGAGGAGAAGAATTCAATCCGGGGCCAGAGACGAGGCTTGATCACTCAGAGCTTTGTGTAATAAAATTTTATTAAAGTATAAAGGAGATAGAGAAAGCTTCTGACATAGGCATCAGAAGGGGGCAGAAAGAGTACCCTTTTGTTAGTGTTAGCCATGGAGTTATATACTCTCTAATTAGTTATTACAGTGAATCAAAAGAATGTCTGGAGGTTGTAAAGACTTCACTAGACCTACTCCCATAATTTACACCTTAAGATAACAGGATTAGCAAGAAGATTTTTTTCCAGTAGACTGTCCTCAAGCGGGATACATTATTGTTATATAATCCTAAGTAATGTAGAGGGACAAAAAAAGTTTGTCTTTTATTCCTTGAGAATTCCAGACCCCTCTCTCCTTGGGGACCCCTAGACGTCTTATCAACTTGCCTAGGAAATGACTCTCTCACCCCCTAATCCAAAATGACCTGTATCCACATAAAAATGGGAAATATGGACACAGAAACCTTCAAATAGGGAGGAAACTGTGAGCAGATATGGAAGGGTCACTGCC
>NW_011492840.1:0-657 GCF_000754665.1 Bison bison bison | reverse complement strand
AATATTTAGGACTGATTTCCTTTTAAGATTGACTGGGTTGATCTCCTTGCTGTCCAAGTGACTTGCAAGAGTCTTCTCCAACATTGCAGTTCAAAAGCATCAATTCTTCAGTACTTAGCCTTCTTTATGGTCCAGCCGTCACATCCATACAGGACTACTGGTAAAAACAATAGCTTTGGTTAGATGGACCTTTGTTGTCAAAGTGATGCCTCTGCTTTTTACTACACTGTCTAGCTTTGTCATAGCTTTTCTTCCAAGGAGCATGCAACTTTAAATTTCATGCCTGCAGTCACTATCCACAGTGATTTCTGGAGCCCAAGAAAATAAAGTCTGTCACTGTTTCCACTTTGATCAAACATTTAGAGAAGAGCTAATGCCTATCCTTCTAAAACTATTTCAGAAAATTGCAGAGGAAAGAACACTTCCAAACTCATTCTATGAGGCCACCATCACCCTGATACCAAAACCAGATAAAGACAACACAAGAAAAGAAAACTACAGGCTAATATCACTGGTGAACATAGATGCAAAATCCTCAACAAAATTTTAGCAAACAGGATACAGCAATACATCAAAAAGCTCATACACCATGATCAAGTTGAGTTTTTTCCAGGGATTCAAGGATTCTTCAATATACCCAAACCAATCATTATAAAA
>NW_011492839.1:15772-16286 GCF_000754665.1 Bison bison bison | reverse complement strand
TGGAAAGTTGTATTTTTCTAAGAATTTGTCCATTTCTTCCACGTTGTCCATTTTATTGGCATATAATTGTTGATAGTAGTCTCTTATGATCCTTTGTATTTCTCTGTTGTCTGTTGTGATCTCTCCATTTTCATTTCTAATTTTATTGATTTGATTTTTCTCCCTTTGTTTCTTGATGAGTCTGGCTAATGGTTTGTCAATTTTATTTATCCTTTCAAAGAACAGTATTCTTCACAGAGCTAGAACAAATAATTTCACAATTTGTATGGAAATACAAAAAACCTCGAATAGCCAAAGCGATCTTGAGAAAAAAGAATGGAACTGGAGGAATCAACCTACCTGACTTCAGGCTCTACTACAAAGCCACAGTTATCAAGACAGTATGGTACTGGCACAAAGACAAAAATATAGATCAATGGAACAAAATAGAAAGCCCAGAGATAAATCCACACACATATGGACACCTTATCTTTGACAAAGGAGGCAAGAATATACAATGGATTAAAGACAATCT
>NW_011492839.1:14357-15672 GCF_000754665.1 Bison bison bison | reverse complement strand
ACACTGGAGTGGGTAGCCTATCCTTTCTGCAGGGGATCTTCCCAATCCAGGAATGGAACTGGGGTCTCCTGCATTGCAGGCAGATTCTTTACCAGCTGAGCTACCGGGGACCTAATACAAGTAGTTGATTTTTTTTTTCATAGATGTATACAGGGTCACGGGGCTTCCCTGGTAGCTCAGCTCTTCCTGTAAAGACTTTTTGACATCAGTACTATTTACTATATAAAATTCATTTTTTTTATACTAATGAAATTAAGGGATTAATACTAAAAATATCTCTTTTTACTTTGAATATATGTAAGAGTAACTTGGCAAGTAACCTTCATTTGAAATATTAAAGCTGTCTTGATTGGGCTGCAAGTAACAAATTCAAATCATTTGGATATGACAGTCCTTCTGTGACCATGTTAATGTAGAGTCTATATTATAGCTTATAAAACTTTACTATTAAATATATATATATAGGGATATAATATCTTTTAGCCATTAAAAATCAAGTAGGGGGATTCCTTTGACCTTTAGAAGATGAAGCAGGAGCCATTGTAGCTGCTTTATGTTTTTCTATATTGATGGGCAGAATTATTCCTATATATGGCATCATTGGATAGTATTTTCTAAAGGAAAAACTTTTATCTGCCAAGGACTAGAAATACTAGAAACAGACAAAAGGTAAATTGATAGAGTTTTTCAGTGTGCCAGATAAGTTTGAAGTTACTGGTTCTTATAAGAGCATCTTTATTTTTTCTGGAGAATCAGACTATTTCCTGATAATCTAAAATCTTAAAATATCTTTAACTTGATTTTAAATGGTACCTTTATTTCAGGTGGTTTTCAATGAGTAACCTTTGGAATATTTTTAAAGATTGAGTTAAATGTCTTTTGAATCAAGAAGAAAATACTTTAATTATGTCATTTACTTTAATCATATTTTTGTGTTGTGTGTTTTTTCTCTCAGTTCTTATTACGAAGAATACCACAAAAACACAGCCGCCTCCTTCCAAGGCAGCTCAGCGCTCAATGCAGTCTCCACAGAACAGTGCTATAATATTACCAACACATCAGACTAAGAAATCAGGTCGGCCTAAACCACCTGGATGTCCTTCAGACCCCAAGAAGGGAAGTTCTGTTAAGAATACCACAACAAAGAAAAAAGGCCCACACTCAGGAAGAAAGGTTAGTTGTATCTCCTACTAATTTCTATTATGGGTCTCTGTAGTGCCTTATTATTAAACATACAGTTTAGGATTTACTAAGAGTGTTATATGGGCTTCCCAGATGGCTCAGTGGTAAAGAATCCACCTGCCAATAAAGGACA
>NW_011492839.1:11217-12270 GCF_000754665.1 Bison bison bison | reverse complement strand
TTTCATATTAAAATATTTTGAAATTCTAGTTGTTTATTTTGATGTTAAGGAAAAACAGTCTGTTTAAATACATGAGTCACCTGAAAATTCAGCATCCTTAAGATATTTTATCCCTCTTGGTAAAATTTATAACATTTGCATTATTGTCAAATCTATTCTTGTTTTCCCATTATTTCATTTCACAATTTGTCTTTTTGTCTTGTATATATTTTAAAGTTACCTCAACCTTTTTAAATGCCTTTTAAAATTTTCACAGATCCTTGCCTGTCAAGGGACATGATGACTTTAAATTGCTGTTTGCTGTGTAAAGAGTGTGAAATGACAGGCACCCAAACTAATTAATCCCTTTGATTTGTCATCTTCTACAGATTTCCTTATTCCTTCCTGTTTTTTTTATAGCAAGTTTTATTGCTTCCTCTCCTAGATTCTTAATTATCTTTCTCTTACATTCTTCTCTTCCCTGGACTTTTTCCCCTCAATTTTTCTTTTCTTACTGAAAAGAAATTATAGTTTAATTTCTTGAAATAGGTATCACTTTAAAAATAATTATTGTTACATTTCCCATTTTGTCACTTTATTATTTCTGATTTTTAGTCCATTAGCTGGTGAGACTGACTAAATGAGTATAAACATTGAAATCCTTGTTTAGCTCATTTGTGCTCAGTAGAACTTTGTCAAAGCCATCAGTACCTCAGGTTGTTTTTAGTAGGTGATATTTCTATGACAGGGTTGATCCTTCCTCTGGCTGTTGCCAAAAAGTTGAGAATTATCATATATTTCAACATGGTGAAAGTGAGATTAATGGGTTTTTATTGTACTAAATACAGACTTTATATAGATGAAAATTTTGCAATAAAGCAGTGGAGAAAAATAACATGCCTTTTGATTTAGGGGGACAATATATTTTCTTTTTGGTAATAATTATATTACATTGTATGTTGGTTAGAATTTGATTCTCAGTGAAGAAAAATTAAGGAAACTTGACTGTGATTATAGGGTATTTACTTCTAAATGCTAAATGCTTTTATTATACTAAGGAAAGCATTTATTCTT
>NW_011492839.1:10240-11117 GCF_000754665.1 Bison bison bison | reverse complement strand
GTGCTGCGATTCATGGGGTCGCAAAGAGTCAGACATGACTGAGCGACTGATCTGATCTGATCTGATACTTTAAAAGGGTTTCCCTGGTGGCTCAGCATTGAAGAATTCACCTGCCAGTGCAGGAGATGCAGGTTCAATCCCTCAGTCGAGAAGACCCTTGCAGAAGATCCTGGGAGAAGGCAAATATTCTTGCCTGGGAATTCCCATAGACAGAGGAACCTGGCAGGCTACAGTCCATGGGGTCGAAAAAGAGTCAGACACAACTTAGTGACTAAACAACAACACTTTAAAAATAACATAATTTACTGCTATACTGTGAACCCAGATAACGGTCACTAATTTAAACAAAGAAAAATCCAACAGCACTGAGTGTTCTACTTTTTCTCCTTTGTCCCTGCCTTTTAAATATCTCTATTATTACCTTTTCTAGGCCCAAAGTCCTCTTTTCTGATACTCAAAGAGTCTTGTTTGAAGTTAGCTCCTAGAAAACACCAAGAGCTGATATAATATAAACCACTAGTGAATTTTAACAATACCCAGAAGACATTTGTTCTTAGATACAGTGGGCATAATTCTGTATGGACTTTAGCAAGCCACTTTTAATTTTGTCAAAATTATCATGTGTAATATGGAGAAATGCAGGCTAGATACAGTAAAAACCCAGATGAGTGACTGCTTTCTGAAGACAAACTGTCCTCTGCCTTGTTGAGGTTCCCCAACCTCATTTGATGAATTCCTGGATTAGATTTCCAGAGTGTATAAAACTTAGATGCATGCATGCTCAGTTGTGTCTTGACTCTTTGAGACCCTATGAACTGTAGCCCATCAGGCTCCTCTGTCCATGGCATTCTCCAGGCAGAATACTGGAGTGGGTTGT
>NW_011492839.1:9104-10140 GCF_000754665.1 Bison bison bison | reverse complement strand
GTTTCTATAATTAGTTTGGACAGAAATCTAGAAAATTGAAGAAGCTTTTGGATTATTTCTTTCTAGGTTTAATATATTTTTACAATGTGAAACTATGTTTACATATTTTTAGATAACAGAAATGATAATTGATATTAACTATGTTTAGGTTCTCTTTGAGTGAAGTGTGGCTAATGGGATATATAGTGATGATGTAGTGTTTGTGTTCCTTCTAACCAATCTCATTGTTATATCTATATACACATTTTTCATCAAGTCTGTGTCTATATAAACAAACATGGAAACTGTGGCCCTCACCTGGATCAGAACAAAATCCAGCAGCTGCCAGACCACTTTGGCCCAGGCCCTGTCAATGTGGTGCTCCGGCAGACGGTGCAGGCCTGTGTGGATTGTGCCATTCAAAGTAAGACTGTTTTTGAATTCCTTAAGCCAGATGATCGTGGAGGAGAAGTGATAACCGGTATGCACATCTAATCCTTTATCAGCTTTTGTTCTCTAATTGGATTTTAGGTTTCAAGAAGGCAAAGATTTTATAAAATACATAGATTATTTTCTAATTTTTTATTCTATTGATGATAATCCAATATTTATTTTGTTAATATATAGAATATTTATAATAATTATATGTTTATAGACTTTTAACCCTGTTTTGAAAAGTTTAACTTTCAAAATAAACTAATAATGTCAGTAATACTGTAAATTGAAGTAAGAGGTACAGATTTTTCCTTTTACCTTCTTTATTAAGCTTACTATAGATAAAGTGAGCTTTATATTAATATATTTTAATTTTTTTTTAGAAAACAGACTAATATATAAGAATCTCTAAATAAAAATGTGATTCAAGAAGTGATTAAGGGATAAGATACATATGGCTCTCATGATTGTGTGATCAGATACTGCATTTATACCCATGGCTTCCCTGGTGGCTCAGAGGTTAAAGAGTCTGCATGCAATGCGGGAGACCTGGGTTCGATCCCTGGGTCGGGAAGATCCCCTGGAGAAGGAAATGGCAACCCACTCTAGTATTCTTGCCTGG
>NW_011492839.1:6394-7730 GCF_000754665.1 Bison bison bison | reverse complement strand
TTATCTATTTTTTCTTTAGTTTCTTGTACTTCTGTTGTCATATCTAAGAAAACATTGCTTGATACAAGTTCATAAAGATTTACTCCATGTTTTGCCCTGTGTTGTGAGATGTAGGGGCCCAATTTCATTCCTTCACATGTGAAATCTAGTTGTTCATGCACTGTTTGTAAAAGACCACTTTTTCCCTCTTGTCTTGACACCCTAGTCAAAAATGAGTTTTCTATAAATAAAGGGTTTATTTCTGGATTTTCTATTTTATTGATCTCTAGGTCTATCCTCATGGAAGTACTATACTATGTTGATTACTGTAGCTTCTTGTAGTGAGTTTTGAAATTGGGAAGGATGAGTTTTCCAACTTTGTTCTTTTTAAAGATTGTTTTGGCTGTTCTGAGTCCCTTGCATTTCTATATGAGTTTTAGAATAAGCTTGACAGTTTCTGCAAAGAAGCCAGCTGGGATTGTAATAGGGACTGTGTTGAATCTATGGTTCAGTTTAGGGATAATTGCCATATTAATATTGAGTCTTCCAGTTCATGAACACAGAATGTCTTTCCATTCATTTAGGTCTTTTTAAATTTATCAACAGTGATGTAGTTTTCAGAGAGTACATCTGGCAGTTCTTTTGATAAATTCATCCCTAAATATTTCACTCTTTTTTATGCTATTGTAAATAGAATTACTTTCTCAACTTAATTTTTGGCTTGTTTATTGCAAGTATATAGAAATACAATTGATTTTTGTATATTAATCTTATAATCTATAACCTTGAATTTGTTTATTAGTTCTCATTGGGGTTTCTGTATGTGTATGAATTCCTTAGGATTTTCTTAAAGTCTGATATTAGTATAGACATTTCAGTACTGTTTGTGTGGTATATTTTTTCCATCCTTGTATTTTCAGCCTTCTTGTGTATTTGAATTTAAAGTTTGTCTCTTGTAGTAAGTTTGTAACTGGAACTTTAAAAAATCCATTATGCCAATCTAATGTCTACTGGAGTGTTTATTTCATGTACATTTAATATACTTACTGATAAGATAGGATTTGCATCTACCATTTGATATTTGTTTTCTATATGTGTCTTTTTTGAGGGGGGAGTTCTTTTCCTCCATTATTGCATTCTTTTGTTTTAAATAGATGTTTTCTTGTGTGCCATTTTAATTTCCTTGTTCTGATTACTATTTTTAATTAATTTATTTTAATTGGAGGCTAATTACCTTACTACTCTGCAGTGATTTTTGCCATACATTGACATGAATCAGCCATTGGTGTACATGTGTCCCACATACTGAACCCCCCTCCCACCTCCCTCCCTATCCTATCCCTCAGGGTCATCCCAG
>NW_011492839.1:5687-6294 GCF_000754665.1 Bison bison bison | reverse complement strand
TTAAATGAGAATGCTTTTCTTAGTTCGGACTATTGTGTTTGAATGAGAGGAACTTATATAATTTAAGATTATTCCTTTATAAATTACAAAAATCACACATTAGATTTATATTTCCTATATTGATGGCTTTTTTGTTGTTGGTGTTATGGTTCTCATCTTTTTATGATGTGACTCTGACATCTTTTCATAGCTACTTTTGATGGGGAAATTCATTCCATCCAGCTGCCTCCAGTGAACAGTGCATCATTTGTTCTTCGCTTTCTTGAGAACTTGTGCCACAGCCTGCAGTGTGATAACCTTTTGAGTAGCCAGCCTTTTAGCTCTTATAGAGGTAATACTCATAGTCCTGAAGAGAATGATCAAAATAAACCAGGTAAGAGAAAATGTAAAATTTTATACTAATCTTACATTAGATTCTTCACTAACTTGAGAGTCTTGTATAATTCAGTTTTTCCTTGTGTCCTCCTTAAGGTAAACCTTTTAGCCACAGTGAACTAACTAGGCATGTATAAAGTAAAAGTGAAGTCGCTCAGTCGTGTCCGACTCTTTGCGACCCCATGGACTGTAGCCTATCAGGCTCCTCCGTCCATGGGATTTTCCAGGCAAG
>NW_011492839.1:4619-5587 GCF_000754665.1 Bison bison bison | reverse complement strand
TGTCCCAGTTCATCACCTTTGAGTGCACTGTTTCATGCATCGAACTTGGACTGGTGATCTTTTTCACATATGGTAATATGCATGTTTCAATGTTATTCTCTCAAATCATCCCACCCTTGCCTTCTCCCACAGAGTCTGAAAGTCTGTTCTTTATGTCTGTGTTTCTTTTGCTGTCTCAGATATAGAGTCATTGTTACCATCTTCCTAAATTGCACATATATATGTTAATATACGGTATTGCTGTTTGTCTTTCTGACTTACTTCACTCTGTATAATAGGCTCCAGTTTCATCCACCTCATTAGAACTGATTCAAATGTGTTCCCTTTTTAATAGCTGAGTAATATTCCATTGTGTATATGTCCCATAGCTTTCTTATCCATTCGTTTGCTGACGGACATCTAGGTTGCTTCCATGTCCTGGCTATTATAAACAGTGCTGCAATGAACATTGGGGTACACATGTCTCTTTCAATTCTGGTTTCCTTGGTGTGTATGGCCAACAGTGGGATTACTGGGTCATATGGCAGTTCTACTTCCAGTTTTTTAAGGAATGTCCACACTGTTCTCCATAGTGGCGGTACCAGTTTGCATTCCCACCAACAGTGTAAGAGGGTTCCTTTTTCTCCACACCCTCTCCAGCATTTATTGTTTGTAGACTTTTTGATAGCAGCCATTCTGACCGGCGTTAGATGGTACCTCTTGTGGTTTTGATTTGCATTTCTCTGATAATGAGTGATGTTGAGCATTGTTTCATGTGTTTGTTAGCCATCTGTATGTCTTCTTTGGAGAAATGTCTGTTTAGTTCTTTGGCCCATTTTTTTTATTGGGTCGTTTATTTTTCTGGAATTGAGCTGCAGGAGTTGCTTGTATATTTTTGAGATTAATTCCTTGTCAGTTGCTGCATTTGCTATTATTTTCTCCTTTTATGAAAGCTGTCTTTTCACCTTGCTTATAGTTTCCTTCGTTGT
>NW_011492839.1:2109-2629 GCF_000754665.1 Bison bison bison | reverse complement strand
CTTGCTAATTTTCTGTTCGGTTGACCTATCCATAGGTGTGAGTGGGGTAATAAAGTCTCCCACGATTATTGTGTTACTGTTAAATTTCCCCTTTCATATGTGTTAGCCTTAGCCTTACATATTGTGATGCTCCTATGTTGGGTGCATATATGTTTATAATTGTTATATCTTCTTGGATTGATCCTTTGATCATTATGTAGCGTCCTTCCATCTTTGTCTCTTTTCACGGCCTTTATTTCAAAGTCTATTTTATCTGATATGAGTATTGCTACTCCTGCTTTCTTTTGGTCTCTATTTGCATGAAATATCTTTTTCCAGCCCTTCAGTTTGGGTCTGTGTGTGTCCCTTGTTTTGAGGTGGGTGTCTTGTAGACAGCATATATAGGGGTCTTGTTTTTCTATCCATTCAGCCAGTCTTTGTCTTTTGATTGGGGCATTCGACCCATTGACATTTAAGGTAATTATTGATACGTATGATCCTGTTGCCATTTACTTTGTTGTTTTGGGTTCGAGATTATAAA
>NW_011492839.1:715-1055 GCF_000754665.1 Bison bison bison | reverse complement strand
CATGTGTTTGTTAGCCATCTGCATGTCTTCTTTGAAGAAATGTCTATTTAGTTCTTTG
This sequence comes from Bison bison bison, assembly GCF_000754665.1. Lineage (NCBI taxonomy): Eukaryota > Metazoa > Chordata > Mammalia > Artiodactyla > Bovidae > Bison > Bison bison. The sequence goes on along the minus strand of NW_011492839.1, from coordinate 997 downwards.
GCCCATTTTTTGGTTGGGTCATTTATTTTTCTGGAATTGAGCTGTAGGAGTTGCTTGTATATTTTTGAGATTAGTTGTTTGTGAGTTGCTTCATTTGCTATTGTTTTCTCCCATTCTGAAGGCTGTCTTTTCACCTTAATAATGAGAAAAGAGAAAGAGAAATTAAGGAAACAATCCCATTCACCATTGCAACGAAAAGAATAAAATACTTAGGAATATATCTACCTAAAGAAACTAAAGACCTATATATAGAAAACTATAAAACACTGGTGAAAGAAATCA
>NW_011492839.1:0-615 GCF_000754665.1 Bison bison bison | reverse complement strand
CCATTTACTTTGTTGTTTTGGGTTCGAGATTATAAACATTTTCTGTTTCCTGTCTAGAGAAGATCCTTTAGCATTTGTTGAAGAGCTGGTTTGGTGGTGCTGAATTCTCTCAGCTTTTGCTTGTCTGTAAAGCTTTTTTTTTTCCTGCTAGAAATTGTATTTTATTTTTATTTTTTTTAACTTTACAATGTTGTATTGGTTTTGCCATATATCAAAATGAATCCACCACAGGTATACATGTGTTCCCCATCCTGAACCCTCCTCCCTCCTCCCTCCCCATACCATCCCTCTGGGTCATCCCAGTGCACCAGCCCCAAGCATCCAGTATCGTGCATCAAACCTGGACTGGTGACTTGTTTCATCTATGATATTATACATGTTTCAATGCCATTCTCCCAAATCATCCCACTCTCTCCCTCTCCCACTGATTCCAAAAGACTGTTCTATACATCAGTGTCTCTTTTGCTGTCTAGTATACAGGGTTATTGTTACCATCTTTCTAAATTCCATATATATGCGTTAGTATACTGTATTGGTGTTTTTCTTTCTGGCTTACTTCACTCTGTATAATAGGCTCCAGTTTCATCTACCTCATTAGAACTGATTCAAATGTAT
>NW_011492838.1:22054-23464 GCF_000754665.1 Bison bison bison | reverse complement strand
GTATACAGAGGTCTTAGGGGTGTTACATCATCTTCTGGCCAGGGGGGCCTGCTGACAATTTATGACCCTCTCCTTGTGACAGTGGTCAGTCAACCAGATCACTTTTTTCTCCAAGGGTGATTATTCGTAAAACAGACACCACCCAAATAAAGTTACATTCCTATAGGGTGAGGGTGTAGTGGGTTTTAGTTAAGGAAATAATTTACTTAGCCTAAGGTCTAATGTGATTTATATCAAAGGTTAATACTTATTTCTTCTATATATTCATTAATGTGTGTAAGGGCAGGGGATGTGGAGTCTTAGCAGTAAACACTGGCTCAACAAATGAAAAACCCTTCACCAATACAATTTCTAATCAGCCCACTATATTTATACTAATAATTTTCTAACTTTTCTAAAGAACCTGTTTTTAGAAGGTTTAAAGCATCTCGTGCCTCTCACGGTTGGGAGGCTGTGAGCAATCACATGTGGCCGGACAAGCCTGTCAGGCAGGCTAGAGAACCTTCAGAGGAGTTTGTAGGTTGAAACACTCCTATCATGCCCAGGAATTATTATTAACTGGAGCTCTAAGTTAACTCCTTCTCCAAAAGAGGTGGTGGGGGACAGCCCCCTGTAAAGTCAGAGGTGTAGGGGAGAGCACAAAGTAGTAAAGTAAGCAGGCTCTGGTTATGGGGGTAGATGCTCGAGAATTTCCAGGGGGACTCCTGAGGCTCGATCCGGCCTTTGTGTATGTTGAGCCTCCTTCCTCATGACCTTTGCCATTGGTGGAGTGCCTCACTCTGGCCCCCAACAAATTACAATGTTGTGTTGCTTTCTGCCCTACATCAACATGGATCAGGCATCAGTATATATATAACCCCATCCTCATGAGCCTCCTTCCCATCTCTTACCACATCCCACTCATCTAGGTTGTCACACAGCCCTGGTTTGATCTTAATGAGAGTTCAGAGTATTCAGAAACAATGCCATCTTCAAGCTAACCTCTTCTTGAATATGACCTCTTCTTTGAGCTCTTATTTGAATATGAAAGATATGCCACACTTGGAAAGAGACTATTCAGATAAATCAGTATCAAGACAGTAGTCAACAAGAAAGTTTTTTTTTTTTAATCTAATTATTTCCTTGTAGCCTAAACCTCAATATGTTTCTATTCAAAACAGAATTTGAGCTTGGAATGGGTTCAGTTGAACCACTGTAGAGGCATGGTCTTCTTTAGACAGCTCTGGTTCTGTAATCAAGAGGCAAAAGGGGTGGTGAAAACATTCAAATGGGTTATTCCATCCATGGTGACTCTTTCTCTGGAGATTCAAACACACACACACACACACACACACACACACACACACAATTTTAACCTTGCATTACATGAATATTTAAAGAAGTTGCTGCAAGGCTAAATCACTTTGTCTT
>NW_011492838.1:20727-21425 GCF_000754665.1 Bison bison bison | reverse complement strand
GGACTGATGATTCATTTCTTATATGATATTATACATATTTCAATGCCTTTCTCCCAAATCATCCCACCCTCTCCCTCTCCCACAGAGTCCAAAAGACTGTTCTATACATCTGTGTCTCTTTGGCTGTCTCGCATACTGGATTATCATTATCATATGCTTTAGTATACTGTATTTGTGTTTTTATTTCTGGCTTACATCACTATACAGAGTGAATAGGCTCCAGTTTCATCCACCACATTAGAACTGATTCAAATGTATTCTTTTTATTGGCTGAGTAATACTCTATTGTATATATGTACCACACCTTTCTTATCCATTCATCTGCTGATGGAAATCTAGGTTACTTCCATGTCCTGGCTATTAGAAACAGTGCTGCGATGAACATTGGGGTACACGTGTCTCTTTCAATTCTGGTTTCCATGGTGTGTATGCCCAGCAGTGGAATTGCTGGACCATAAGGCAGTTCTATTTCCAGTTTTTTAAGGAATCTCCACACTGTTCTCCATAGTGGCTGTACTAGTTTGCATTCCCACCAACAGTGTAAGAGGGTTTCCTTTTCTCCACACCCTCTCCAGCATTTATTGCTTGTAGACTTTTGGATCACAGCCATTCTGACTGGCGTGAAATGATACCTCATAGTGGTTTTGATTAGCATTTCTCTGATAATGAGTGATGTTGAGCATCTTTTCATGTGTTTG
>NW_011492838.1:15359-19742 GCF_000754665.1 Bison bison bison | reverse complement strand
TCACAACAAACAACACAGAAATACAAAAGATCATAAGAGACTACTATCAGCAATTATATGCCAATAAAATGGACAACTTGGAAGAAATGGACAAATTCTTAGAAAAGTACAACTTTCCAAAATTGAACCAGGAAGAAATAGAAAATCTTAACAGACCCATCACAAGCACAGAAATTGAAAATGTAATCATAAATCTTCCAGCAAACAAAAGCCCAGGTCCAGACGGCTTCACAGCTGAATTCTACCAAAAACTTAGAGAAGAGCTAACACCTATCCTACTCAAACTTTTCCAGAAAATTGCAGAGGAAGGTAAACTTCCAAATTCATTCTATGAGGCCACCATCACCCTAATACCAAAACCTGACAAAAATGCCACAAAAAAAGAAAACTACAGGCCAATATCACTGATGAACATAGATGCATAAATCCTTAACAAAATTCTAGGAATCAAAATCCAACAACACTTTAAAAAGATCATACACCATGACCAAGTGGGCTTTATTCCATGGATGCAAGGATTCTTCAATATCCACAAATCAATCAATGCAATTCACCACATTAACAAATTGAAAAATAAAAGCCATATGATCATCTCACGAGATGCAGAGAAAGCCTTTGACAAAATTCAACATCCATTTATGATAGAAGGAACATACCTCAACCTAATAAAAGCTATATATGACAAACCCACAGCAAAGATTATCCTCAATGGTGAAAAACTGAAAGCATTTCCTCTAAAGTCAGGAACAAGACAAGGGTGCCCACTTTCACCACTACTATTCAACATAGTTCTGGAAATTTTGGCCAGAGCAGTCAGAGCAGAAAAAGAAATAAAAGGAATCCAAATTGGAAAAGAAGTAAAACTCTCACTGTTTGCAGATGACATGATCATCTACATAGAAAACTCTAAAGACTCCACCAGAAAATTACTAGAGCTAATCAATAAATATAGTAAAGTTGCAGGATATAAAATCAATACACAGAAATCCCTGCATTCCTATACACTAATAATGAGAAAATAGAAAGAAAAATTAAGGAAACAATTTCATTCACCATTATAGCTTTTAAAAACACATTTATCACTTTAAATTTTTGCTGCTAATGACATTATTTGCTGTTAATAAAGCTATGGTACATATACACAATGGAGTATTACTCAGCCATTAAAAAGAATACATTTGAATCAGTTCTAATGAGGTGGATGAAACTGGAGCCTATTATACAGAGTGAAGTAAGCCAGAAAGAAAAACACCAATACAGTATACTAACGCATATATATGGAATTTAGAAAGATGGTAACGATAACCCTGTACACGAGACAGCAAAAGAGATACTGACGTATAGAACAGTCTTATGGACTCTATGGGAGAGGGAGAGGGTGGTAAGATTTGGGAGAATGGCATTGAAACATGTGAAATGTCATGTATGAAACGAGATGCCAGTCCAGGTTCAATGCACGATACTGGATGCTTGGGGCTGGTGCACTGGGACGACCCAGAGGGATGGTATGGGGAGGGAGGAGGGAGGAGGGTTCAGGATGGGGAACATATGTATACCTGTGGCGGATTCATTTTGATATTTGGCAAAACTAATACAATTATGTAAAGTTTAAAAATAAAATAAAATTAATTAAAAAAAAAAAGGCAGGGAGGGTGGGAAGCCAATAAAAAATTCTCTATAAAACTCAAAAAAAAATTTATTTTAGACTGGAAATTATGTTTGACAAAAAGCAAATTAGAGTAATTTTCTTATTTGAGTTCAAAATGGGTCATAAAGCAGCTGAGGCAACTCTCAACATCAACAACACAATTAGCCCAGGAACTGCTAAGGAAAAGACAGTGAAGTTCAGTTTAATTCATTTCAGTTGCTCAGTCATGTCTGACTCTTTGTGAACCCATGAATTTCAGCACGCCAGGCCTCCCTGTCTATCACCAACTCACGGAATTTACTCAGACTCACATCCAGCAAGTCGGTGATGCCATCCAGCCATCTCATCCTCTGTCATCCCCTTCTCCTCCTGCCCCCAATCCCTCCCAGCATTAAAGTCTTTTCCAATGAGTCAACTCTTTACATGAGGTGGCCAAAGTACTGGAGTTTCAGCTTCAACATCATTCCTTTCAAAGAACAAGCAGGGATGATTACTATTAGAATGGACTGGTTGGATCTCCTTGCAGTAAGGGAATCTCAAGAGTCTTCTCCAACCACAGTTCAAAAACATCAATTCTTCAGCACTCAGCCTTCTTCACAGTCCAACTCTCACATCCATACATGACTACTGGAAAACCATACCTTGACTAGATGGACCTTTGTTGGCAAAACAATGTCTCTGATTTTGAATATGCTATCTAGGTTGGTGATAACTTTCCTTCCAAGGAGTAAGCGTCTTTTAATTTCATGGCTGCAATCACCATCTGCAGTGAATTTAGAGCCCCAAAAAACAAAGTCTGACACTGTTTACACTGTTTCCCCATCTATTTCCCATGAAGTGATGGGGCCAGATGCCATGATCTTCCTTTTCTGAATGTTGAGCTTTAAGCCAACTTTTTGACTCTCCTCTTTCACTTTCGTCAAGAGGCTTTTTAGTTTCTCTTCACTTTCTGCCGTAAGGGTGGTGTCATCTGCATATCTGAGGTTATTGATATTTCTCCCAGCAATCTTGATTCCAGCTTGTATTTATTCCAGCCCAGCATTTCTCATAATGTACTCTACATATAAGTTAAATAAGCAGGGTGTCCTTATACAGCCTTGACATACTTCTTTTCCTATTTGGAACCAGTCTGTTTTTCCTTGTCCAGTTCTAACTGTTGCTTCCTGACCTGCATATCGGTTTCTCAGGAGGCAGGTCAGGTGGTCTGGTATTACCATCCCTTTCAGAATTTTCCACAGTTTATTGTAATCCACACAGTCAAAAGCTTTGGCATAGACAATAAAGCAGAAATAGTTTTTGTTTTTGTTTTTTTTTTTTTTGGAAATCTCTTGCTTTTTCGTTGTTCCAGCAGATGTTTGCAATTTGATCTCTGGTTCCTCTGCCTTTTCTAAAACCAGCTTGAACATCTGGAAGTTCACAGTTAATGTATTGCTGAAGCCTGGCTTGGAGAATTTTGAGTATTACTTTACTAGTGTGTGAGATGAGTGCAGTTGTGCAGTAGTTTGAGCATTCTTTTGCAGTTCAGTGGTGTATAAAGAAGTTTTGAAAAAGAAACAAGGCCATTGAAGACAAGGATTACCATGACTGGATATTGGAAGTTGACAATGACCAACTGAGAGGATCATCAAACCTGATCCTCTTACAACTAACTACACAAAATGTTGACAAACAACTCAACATCAACCATTCTATCTTCATTTGGCATTTGAACCAAATTGGAAAGGTGAAAAAGCTCTATATGTGGGAGCCTCATGAACTAACCACAGATCAAAAACAAATCATCATTTTGAAGTGTAGTCATTTATTCTATGCAACAATGAATAATTTCTCAGTCAGATTGTGATGTGCAAGGAAAAGTGGATTTATAAGACAACCAGCAACCACCAGCACAGTGATTGCACCCGGAAGAAGCTCCTAAGTACTTCCCAGAACCAAACTTGCACCAGAAAAAAAGGTCATGGCCACTGTTTCGTGGTCTGATGCCAATCTGATCCACTACAGCTTTCTGAATCCTGGCATAACCGTTACATCTGAGACATATACTCAGCAAATCTATGAGATACAAAGAAAATTGCAACTCTCCCTCCAGCACTGATCGATAGAATGGGTCCAGTCTTTCTCCATGACAATGGCTGGCCACACACCACAGAACCAATACTTCTAAAGTTGAATGAATTGGGCCATGAACTTTTGTCCCATCTACCATATTCCCCTGACCTCTTCTCACCCTACTACCACTTCTTCAAGCATCTCAACAACTTTTTTTCAGAAAAAAACACCTCCACAGTACAGGTGCAGAAAATGTTTTCCAAGAGTTCCTTGAAGGCTGAAGTACAAATTTTTACTCTAAAGGCTTAAACAAATTTATTTATCATTGGCAAAAATATGTTGATTGTAATGATTCTTATTTTGACTAATAAAGATACGTTTGAACCTAGTTATAATGATTAAAAATTAATCATCTGAAACCTCAATTACATTTGCACTAAAGATGACACCACTCTTATGGCAGGAAGTGAAGAGGAACTAAAAAGCCTCTTGATGAAAGAGAAAGAGGAGAGTCAAAAAGTTGGCTTAAAGCTCAACGTTCAGAATACTAAGATCATGGCATCTGGTCCCATCACTTCATGGGAAATAGATGGGGAACCAGTGGAAACAGTGTCAGGCTTTATTTTGGGGGGCTCCAAAATCATTGCAGATGGTGATTGCAGCCATGAAATTAAAAGATGCTTACT
>NW_011492838.1:12933-14784 GCF_000754665.1 Bison bison bison | reverse complement strand
TGGGAGAGATTGGGGGCAGGAGGAGAAGGGGATGATAGAGGATGAGATGGCTGGATGGCATCACCGACTCGATGGACGTGAGTTTGAGTGATCTCTGGGAGTTGGTGATAGACAGGGAAGGCTGGCGTGCTGCAATTCATGGGGTCACAAAGAGTCAGACTCGACTGAGTGACTGAACTGAACTGAATAACAAGGTGGCATGATTACATTGTGAGGCTTTTCAGGTAGCACAGTGGTAAATAATCCATCTGGCAATGCAGGAGACATGACACGTGGGTTTGATCCCTGAGTCAGAAGATAGCCTGCAGTACAGAATGACATCGGCTCCTGTATTCTTACCTGGAAAATTTCATGGAGAAAAAGGCCTGACTAAATATAGTCCATTAGGTTGAAAAGAGTCAGACATGACTGAGCCTCCCCCCCCACACACACACATAATTCTTGTGTGGGAATGAATGATGTAGTTTTGTTATTCAATTATGTAAAAGAAATAACTTTGTTTTTCTTCTCAATATCAAATATTTTCTAGGCAAATTACTATTAATTGCTTGAGAGCCAGATCAGTAAGAGCATTAAATTAACGGCAGCCATTTTAAAGAATCTGACTCTGAAACTAACCATCAGTGGGTTATAGAAGTAGACAGAAATTATAGGAAGCTCCCAGTTAGTTATCTCAGGGACTCGAAGCTTGGTTTGTATGGAATGCTAGGCAGTATTAAAAAGATGGAGAAACAAAAAGCACAGGAAGAGATTTCCAGTTGTTCTGTGTACTTGCCACCTGGTTTAATAAGTTATTTTACTTTTAGTCTTTTTAGGAGCTATGTAGTGGCAAAGTATTTTTATTTTAACATGCATGCTCTGACGATCAATCATGTTGACTTTTTACATTTTTATATTATTACTGTCCATTGTTTATCTTATTTTGTAGAGCTTATGATCAAATTATTCACATAACACAAAATTAAGAATTATGGGTTTCTTATTACTAAGCTATTCTTTACACAGCTTACATACAACTGTTTTGTCATATTTGTCATATTTTTGTGTATATATAGATATATGAATCAATAATCGATTTACATATAATTTAATAGAATTATATATAAAATTTCATTTTTGTACAATTTAAACTTAAAAATATGTACAATTGTGTATATATAAACGTGTGTGTGTGTGTATATATATATATATATATATATATGTAGAATTTACCCCATTTCATTAATTGACTTTTAAATTTGAAAATGATGACATCTGATGAACAAATTTAACATTTTGACAAGGTCCAATTTTTAATTTTTCTTAAAGTTTTTATTGTGTCATAAGTAAAAAAAAAAATTATCTAACTCCAACTCAAAAATATCTTGTAGGTTTTCTATAAAGTTAGCTGTAACATATGTGTCTCTAGGTCTCTGACTCATTTTGAGTTAGTATTTCTTTAGTGTGTGATGATCTTTAAGGTTCTTTTCTTTTTTCTTCAATTCAGTTCAGTCACTCAATCATGTCCGACTCTTTGTGACCCATGAATCACAGCACGCCAGGCCTCCCTGTCCATCACCAACTTCCAGAGTTCACTCAAACTCATGTCAATCGAGTCGGTGATGCCATCAAGCCATCTCATCCTCTGTCGTCCCCTTCTCTTCCTGTCCCCAATCCCTCCCAGAATCAGAGTCTTTTCTAATGAGTCAACACTTCGCATGAGGTGCCCGAAGTTCTGGAGTTTCAGCTTTAGCATCATTCCTTCCAAAGAAATCCCAGGGCTGATCTCCTTCAGAATGGAATGGTTGGATCTCCTTGCAGTCCAAGGGACTCTCAAGAGTCTTCTCCAACACCACAGTTCAAAAGCTGTCT
>NW_011492838.1:10262-12833 GCF_000754665.1 Bison bison bison | reverse complement strand
ACCACAGTTCAAAAGCATCAATTCTTTGGCACTCAGTTTTCTTCACAGTCCAACTCTCACATCCATACATGACCACTGCAAGAACCATAGCCTTGACTAGATGGACCTTTGTTGGCAAAGTAATGTCTCTGCTTTTTAATATCCTATCTAGGTTGGTCATAACTTTCCTTCCAAGGAGTAAGCATCTTTTAATTTCATGGCTGCAATCACCATCTGCAGTGATTTTTTTTTTCTTATGTATGACCAATTGATTTGCTGTTTATAATAAATAGCATAATTTGTTCAAAGTCTATTTTCACATTTAAATAATTCTGTTTAAAAAATGTCATGAGTGATTTGATAGGAATTCACATTAAATTGGTAGATTGCTTGAGTATAATGGCCATTTTAACAATATTAATTCTTCCAATCCCAAAGCATGGGATTTCTTTCCATTTCTTTCAATCATTTTCAATTTATTTTCTTAGTGTGCTATAGTTTTTAGCATATGTCTTTCACCTTCATGGTCTGGTGTATTTGAAAGTTGTTTTTTTTTTGTTGTTTGTTACATATATATATATATATTTAATAATAAAGAAATTCAACCAATATCTGTATGTTTTTCTTGTATCCTGCTGGCTTTGCTGAGTTGATCAGTTCTAATAGTTTTTGTGAGTCTTTAGGGTTTTCTATATATTTATTATATTACTGACGTGTAATAATAATTTTACTTTTTCATTTCCAATTTGGATATGTTTTATTTCCCTTTCTTATCTGATTCCTTAGGGCTAGGATATCCAAACCTATGTTTAATAGAAGAGTTGAGAGTGGGCATTTTTATCTTGTTTCAGGTTTTAGCAAGAAGGATTTCAGCTTTTCAAAATTGAGTGCTATGCTGCCTCTGGGTTGTCATAAATAGCTTTTATTATGTAAAGATATGTTTTCTACATGACAACTTTAAGTTTTTATAATGTATGGATATTTAATTTTATCAAATACCTTTTCATCTACTGAGATAATTGAATCATTTCTGTCTTTTCTTTTTGATGTGGTATATCATACGAATTGGCGATGGACCGCTCAGAAGCACACCGGCACCGATGGACCACACAGAAGCATTGCCTAGAGGAGCTCCCCTTTGCCTGAGATCAGGGGCAGCAACCGAGAGGAGCTACCCCTCACCCGAGGTCAGGGGTGATGGCCGAGAGGAGCTACCCCATGCCCGAGGTCAGGGGTGGCGGCTAAGATGAGCAACCCACGTCAAAAGAGTGGCGGCTGCCCAGGGGCAGGAGAACCGAGAGGAGCTACTGAACGTTCAAGGACAGGAGGGGTGGCCAAGAGGTGATACCCCTCGTCCAAGGTAAGAAGCAGTGGCTGCGCTTTGCTGGAGCAGCCGTGAAGAGATACCCCACATCCAAGGTAAGAGAAACCCAAGTAAGATGGTAGGTGTTGCAAGAGGGCATCAGAGGGCAGACACACTGAAACCATAATCACAGAAAACTAGTCAGTCTAATCACACTAGGACCACAGCCTTGTCTAACTCAATGAAACTAAGCCATGCCTGTGGGGCCACCCACGACAGGTGGGTCATGGTGGAGAGGTCTGACAGAATGTGGTCCACTGGAGAAAGGAATAGCAAACCACTTCAGTATTCTTGCCTTGAGAACTTCATGAACAGTATGAAAAGGCAAAATGATAGGATACTGAAAGAGAAACTCCCCAGGTCAGTAGGTGCCCAATATGCTACTGGAGATCAGTGGAGAAATAACTCCAGAAAGAATGAAGGGATAGAGCCAAAGCAAAACAATACCCATTTGTGGATGTTACTGGAGATAGAAAAAAGGTCCAAGGCTGTAAAGAGCAATATTGCACAGGAAACTGGAATGTCAGGTCGATGAATCAAGGCAAATTGGAAGTGGTCAAACAAGAGATGGCAAGAGTGAACATTGACATTCTAAGAGTCAGTGAACTAAAATGGACTGGAATGGGTGAATTTCACTCAGATGACCATTATATCTACTACTGCAGGCAGGAATCCCTTAGAAGAAATGGAGTAGCCATCATGGTCAACGAAAGAGTCCATAATGCAGTACTTGGATGCAACCTCAAAAACGACAGAATGATCTCTGTTCGTTTCCAAGGCAAGCCATTCAATATCACAGTTATCCAAGTCTATGCCTCAACCAGTAACACTGAAGAAGCTGAAGTTGAATGGTTCTATGAAGACCTACAAGACCTTCTAGAACTAACACCTAAAAATGATGTTCTTTTCATTATAGGGGACTGGAATGCAAAAGTAGGAAGTCAAGAAACACCTAGGGTAACAGACAAATTTGGCCTTGGAATATGGAATGAAGCAGGACAAAGGCTAATAGAGTTTTGCCAAGAGAACGCACTGGTCATAACAAACACCCTCTTCCAACAACACAAGAGACAGACTCTACACATAGACATCACCAGATGGTCAACACCATAATCACATTGATTATATCCTTTGCAGCCAAAGATGGAGAAGCTCTGTACAGTCAGCAAAAACAAGACTGGGAGCTGACTGTGGCTCAGATCATGAACTCCTTATTGCCAAATTCAGAC
>NW_011492838.1:8266-9522 GCF_000754665.1 Bison bison bison | reverse complement strand
ATGGGCTCGATAAAGGACAGAAATGGTATGGACCTAACAGAAGCAGAAGATATTAAGAAGAGGTGGCAAGAATACACAGAAGAACTGTACAAAAAAGATCTTCATGACCCAGATAATCACGATGGTGTGATCCCTCACCAAGAGCCAGACATCCTGGAATGTGAAGTCAAGTGGGTCTTAGAAATCATCACTACGAACAAAGCTAATGAAGGTGATGGAATTCCACTTGAGCTATTTCAAATCCTGAAACTTGATGCTGTGAAAGTGCTGCACTCAATATGCCAGCAAATTTGGAAAACTCAGCAGTGGCCACAAGACTGGAAAATATCAGTTTTCATTCTAATAACAAAGAAAGGCAATGACAAAGAATGCTAAAACTACCACACAATTGCACTCATCTCACATGCTAGTAAAGTAATACTCAAAATTCTCCAAGTCAGGATTCAGCAATACGTGAACTGTGAACTTCTAGATGTTCAAGCTGGTTTTAGAAAAGGCAGACGAACCAGAGATCAAATTTGCAACATCTGCTGGATCATCAAAAAACGAAGAGAGCTCCAGTAAAGCATCTCTTTCTGTTTTATTGACTATGCCAAAACCTTTGAATGTGTGAATCACAATAAACTGTGGAGAATTCTGAAAGACATGTAAATACCAGACCACCTGACCTGCCTCTTGAGAAACTTATATGTGGGCCAGGAAGCAACAGTTAGAACTGGACATGGAACAACATTCTGGTTCCAAATAGGAAAAGAAGTATGTCAAGGTTGTATATTGTCACCCTGCATATTTCACTTCTATGCAGAATACATCATGAGAAAGGCTGGGCTGGAAGAAGCATGAGCTGGAATCAAGATTGCCGGGAGAAATATCAATAACCTCAGATATGCAGATGACACCACCCTTATGGCAGAAAGTGAAGAGGAACTAAAAAGCCTCTTGATGAAAGTAAAAGTGGAGAGTGAAAAAGTTAGCTTAAACTCAACATTCAGAAAAGGAAGATCATGGCATCCGGTCCCATCACTTTTTGGGAAATAGATGGGGAAACAGTGGAAACAGTGCCAGACTTTATTTTTCTGGGCTCCAAAATCACTGCAGATGGGGACTGCAGCCATGAAATTAAAAAACGCTTACTCCTTGGAAGAAAAGTTATGACCAACCTAGATAGCATATTGAAAAGCAGAGACATTATATTGCCGACAAAGGTCCCTCTAGTCAAGGCTATGGTTTTTCCTGTGGTCATGTATGGATGTGAG
>NW_011492838.1:5133-7404 GCF_000754665.1 Bison bison bison | reverse complement strand
TCTTCTCCTCTGGATACCAAGAATCTCAGCGTCTTTTCATTCAGCAACAACCTTTCAGTATCACTCAGACAAATTTTATATATATATATATATATAAAACAGGAAGTATCTTCCTGTTTATATCTTCTTGTTAAGTATCTAGGTTTAGCCTGTAATTAGATGAAAAAATAATTTAACTCCAGCACCAGACCATGTGTTTGCTAGACAATACATTTATAATGATTCACATTTTTGAAACTAGATTATTTTATTCCTTCCTTTTCAGTTTCCACATAGTCAACATTACAATAAGGAAACTATCTTATATCATGAAACTACTAATTGGTAGAACTGACATTCTAACCCATGTATGGCTTATATCAACCACCTGAGTTGGTCAATGGCACATACAAGTTATCTGCTTAAGAGGGTTACAAGCTCTGTAATAGAAATGATTTCCTTACCTGTGGCTAACCTATTCCTATTTTTTAATACCGAGTTACCTTTTGACACTCTTTCATAATATTCAGCTCTGCCAGAGTCCAGCTCCAGCAGCCAGGGATTCAACCTGAAGGGGTGAGTGGTGTTGGCGAGAAACTGAGGCACCCTCTCAGTTTTCTTGGACTTCCTGTTTATTTCAAGTTTTGATTCTCTTTTTTACTTTTACAAAAGCATTAGGTCAGAGGTTTGATATTTTCAGTTCCCACTGACGTAGATTTGTTGTCTCCATAAATCATTTTTGCCCCTCAAAAGGAGTTTCTGCCTCAGCAATTCTCTTATATGCTTTTTCTCATGTGTCCTTGTGAATATGCTGCAACTCATGCTAATGTCTGGGCTGTGTACCACATTCCTCAGTTTATTTCTTATTTTTCTAAGTCCTGTTTGCCCCTAGTATCCTAAGCTCACTATTTCTTAGAAAGGACTTCTAGCTAATAATATCTCTAAAGTCGCTAATTTCTTTAAGCTATAGTAGAATATGCTAACATTACAACATTCCTTAAATCTTTAGCTTATAACTATTTTAATTATTCCTAAGACCTAAATTCAGCATACTCATTTGCGACAAACATTTTCCTCACAAACAGGCTTTAGATAGCAATCCCTCCCATGGCCTCAAGCTGCAGGCTATGTGCTCATCCTGGAACACTCTTTTGTAAAAGTCCTTAAAAAAATGTCAATGATTAACTTTATGAATTATTCTCTGAGCACAGCTGCAGAAGGCTTTGTGCCTTCTCATGCTCCTCTCAAAAACAATAAGCATCTTAATATTCCTTTTAGGTCGACTCAGCTGAGGAGAGGAAAAGACAAGTCAGAATTGCAAGGCCTAACTCCTTCTTCCTGGAACCGTGCCTGCAGAATGAGGAGAGGGGTCTGGGCCCATGCCTCCATTTTTGTCAGTAATGCCTAACACGGCTCCCGACACAGCTCCTTTCATTTACAGATCTCAAACATCAGAACATTTTTCCTCACCTATGCTGAGATTCCCGACTTGGACAAACAATGGCTGTGCCTTACATGATAGCTGAAACAGGAGGAAGTGATAGAGACATATTTTCATCTACTATTTAGCATTAAAGCCCATCAAAAACTAGCAGTGTAATTTAACTTGATGAGTTTTTATATCACATTTTGGTATTTTCCTTCCCATCCTTTTTTTTTTTTTTTAATCAGCATTAAAACAACAAACCCAAAAACTTCATGTAAAGAGGTAAGCTGTAAGAGTGAAGTGTCAAAACTATTAAATTCACATATCTGAAGGTTTTTTATTTGCTTGTTTGTTTCGTTTTGTTTTTATTAGCATGAAAATAACAAACTCAAAAAACTTTATGTCAAGAGACAAAGTGTGAGTGTGAAGTACCAAAATTATATTGGTCAGATAGGTGTTGCTTTTATTTTTATTTATTTATTTTTTTTACAATTTCTTTATAAACATAGTTTTAATTTCATGGGGATAAATATTCACAATTGTAATCATGGAGTCATACAGTAAGTCAATTTTTAGTTTTTTTTTTTCTTTTTTGATACATCAAAGGAAATTTATTTACATATGTGATGTAGAAATATTTAATTTTAGCAAGAAATATTACCTTGTAAGCATTCTTTTTTTTTTAATTTTTTAAAAATTGTTTTTTTAATTTTATTTTATTTTTAAACTTTACAATATTGTATTAGTCTTGCCAAACATTGAAATTAATCCACCACAGGTATACCCATGCTCCCCATCCTGAACCCTCCTCCCTCCTCCCTCCCCATACCCTCCCTCTGGGTCGTCCCAGTGCACCAGCCCCAAGC
>NW_011492838.1:3508-4219 GCF_000754665.1 Bison bison bison | reverse complement strand
GCTTCCATGTCCTGGCTATTAGAAACAGTGCTGCGATGAACATTGGGGTACACGTGTCTCTTTCAATTCTGGTTTCCTCAGTGTGTATGCCCAGCAGTGGGATTGCTGGATCATAAGGCAGTTTTATTTCCAATTTTTTAAGGAATCTTCACACTGTTCTCCATAGTGGCTGTACTAGTTTGCATTCCCACCAACAGTGTAAGAGGGTTCCCTTTTCTCCACACCCTCTCCAGCATTTACTGCTTGTAGACTTTTGGATCACAGCCACTCTGACTGGCATGAAATTGTACCTCACAGTGGTTTTGATTTGCATTTCTCTGATAATGAGTGATGTTGAGCATCTTTTCATGTGTTTGTTAGCCATATGTATGTCTTCTTTGGAGAAATGTCTATTTAGTTCTTTGGCCCATTTTTTGATTGGGTCATTTATTTTTCTGGAGCTGAGCTGGAGGAGTTGCTTGTATTTTTTGAGATTAGTTGTTTGTCAGTTTCTTCATTTGCTATTATTTTCTCCCATTCTGAAGGCTGCCTTTTCACCTTGCTAATAGTTTCCTTTGTTGTGCAGAAGCTTTTAAGGTTAATTAGGTCCCATTTGTTTATTTTTGCTTTTATTTCCAATATTCTGGGAGGTGGGTCATAGAGGATCCTGCTGTGATGTATGTTGGAGAGTGTTTTGCCTATGTTCTCCTCTAGGAGTTTTATAGTTTCTGG
>NW_011492838.1:1568-1887 GCF_000754665.1 Bison bison bison | reverse complement strand
AGCCTGTTTTAAAGTCTATTTTATCTGATATAAGTATTGCTACTCCTGCTTTCTTTTGGTCCCTATTTGCATGGAAAATCTTTTTCCAGCCCTTCACTTTCAGTCTGTATGTGTCCCCTGTTTTGAGGTAGGTCTCTTGTAGACAACATATGTAGGTGTCTTTTTTTTTTGTATCCATTCAGCCAGTCTTTGTCTTTTGGTTGGGGCATTCAACCCATTTACGTTTAAGGTAATTACTGATAAGTATGATCCCGTTGCCATTTACTTTATTGTTTTGGGTTCGAATTTATACACCATTCTTGTGTTTCCTGTCTAGAGA
>NW_011492838.1:1109-1468 GCF_000754665.1 Bison bison bison | reverse complement strand
AGCGTGTTGTTCAGCCTCCATATGTTGGAGTTTTTAATAGTTTTTCTCCTGGAATTGAGATCTAATCTTACTGCATTGTGGTCAGAAAAGATGCTTGGAATGATTTCTATTTTTTTGAATTTACCAAGGCTAGATTTATGGCCTAGGATGTGATGTATCCTGGAGAAGGTTCCATGTGCACTTGAGAAAAAGGTGAAATTCATTGTTTTGGGATGAAATGTCCTATAGATATCAATTAGGTCTAACTGGTCTATTGTATCCTTTAAAGTTTGTGTTTCCTTGTTAATTTTCTGTTTAGTTGATCTATCCATAGGTGTGAGTGGGATATTAAAGTCTCCCACTATTATTGTGTTATTGTT
>NW_011492838.1:0-507 GCF_000754665.1 Bison bison bison | reverse complement strand
TCTGGGTTTCTTGGACTTGGGTGATTATTTCCTTCCCCATTTTAGGGAAGTTTTCAACTATTATCTCTTCAAGTATTTTCTCATGGTCTTTCTTTTGGTCTTCTTCTTCTGGGACCCCTATGATTCGAATGTTGTAGCGTTTAATATTGTCCTGGAGGTCTCTGAGATTGTCCTCATTTCTTTTAATTAGTTTTTCTTTTGTCCTCTCTGATTCACTTATTTCTACCATTCTATCTTCTAATTCACTAATCCTATCCTCTGCCTCTGTTATTCTACTATTTGTTGCCTCCAGAGTGTTTTTAATTTCATTTATTGCATTATTCATTATATATTGACTCTCTTTTATTTCTTCTAGGTCCTTGTTAAACCTTTCTTACATCTTCTCAATCTTTGTCTCCAGGCTATTTCTGTGATTCCATTTTGATTTCAAGATTTTGGATCAATTTCACTATCATTATTCGGAATTCTTTATCAGGTAGATTCCCTATATCTTCCTCTTTTGTTTGG
>NW_011492837.1:49456-50343 GCF_000754665.1 Bison bison bison | reverse complement strand
AAAAAAAAAAGACCTGGAGCTAACAGTGGCTCCTTATTGCAAAGGAACTCCTTATTGCATCAGCTCTTTATTGCAAAATTCAGGCTTAATTAGAAGAAAGTAGGGAAAACCACTAAACCATTAGGCATGACCAACATCAAACCCGTTATTATTATAAAGTGGAGGTGACAAATAGATTACATCTGGTAGACAGAGTGCCTGAAAAACTATGGACAGAGGTTTGTAACATTGTAAAGGAGGCTGTGATCAACCATCCCCAAGAAAAAGAACTGCAGAAAGGGAACATGGTTGTCTGAGGAGGCCTTACAAATAGTTGAGAAGAAATGAAATGCAAAGAAGAGAGGAAATAAAGGAAAAATGAAGAAAGGCTATAAAATAAAGGAAAGAAAATAAAAGAAAGATTTTATTTCTTTAATATAAACAATATTTTATTCTCTTGGGTCTCAACTGAATGCAGAGTTCCAGAGAATAGCAAGGAGAGATAAAAAACCCTTCTTAAGTGAACAATGCAAAGAAATAGAGGAAAAGCAACAGAATGGGATAGATGAGAGATTTCTTCAAGAAAATTGGAAATACCAAGGAAATATTTAGTGCAAAGATGGGCACAATAAAGGATAGAAATGGCATGGACCTAAAAGAAGCAGAAGAGATTAAGAAGAGGTGGCAAGAATACACTGAAGAACTATGCAAAAATGTCTTAATGACCCAGATAACCACGATGGTGTGGTCACTCACCTGGAGCCAGACATCCTGGAGTGTGAAGTTAAGTGAACCTTAGGAAGCATCACTATAAACAAAGGTAGTGGAGGTGATGGAATTGCAGCTGAGCTATTTTAATTTCTAAAAGATGATGCTATGAAACTGTTGCACTCAACATGCCAGCAAAT
>NW_011492837.1:47491-48349 GCF_000754665.1 Bison bison bison | reverse complement strand
CTGACTCAACTGACATGAGTTTGAGCCAACTCTAGGAGATAATGAAGGACAGGGAAGCCTGGCATGCTGCAGTTCATGGTTTGTCAAAAAGCCCAACACAACTTTGTTACAGAAAAAATGAGCAGCAATTAGTCATGTGAATATGGGTTTGTTTCTGGGATCTCTTCTGTTTCATTAACCTATTTGTGTGTGTGCCAGTACCGAACTGTTCTGATTACTGTAGCTTTGTAGTATAGCGTGAAATCAGTTCAGTCACTCAGTCGTGTCCAACTCTTTATGACCCCACAGACTGCAGCATGCCAGGCTTTCCTGTCCATCCTCAACTCCCGGAGCTTGCTCAAACTCATGTCCATTGAGTTGGTGATGCCATCTAACCATCTCATCCTCTGTCATCATGTTCTCCTCCTGCCTTCAATGTTTCCCAGCATCAGAGTCTTTTCCAAGCAGTTAGTTCTTCTCATCAGGTGGTCAAAATATGAAATCAGGTTATCATACTTTCAGTTTTGTTCTTCTTCAAGACTATTTTTGGTATTTTGGGTGTCCTGTGTTTCCCTATACTTTTATAATTATTTGTTTTAACTGTTTTTCTTTCTTCCTTTTTAAGGAATTGCAAGTATTTTTACAATGTTTTCTTCTAATCCATGAACAAGGTATACCTTTCCATTATTTAACACTCTCTTCAATTTCTTTCATCTCTGTCTTATAGTTCTCTGTGTACTGATTGCTTAGCTCCTTAGAATCATTCACAGCTATTTTAGTCTTTTAATACAATTGAAAATGGTATTGTTTTCTTAATTTATTTTTTTTAATAATTCCTTTTTAGTGTATAGAAATGCAGATTTCTGTGTTTTAGTTTTG
>NW_011492837.1:45452-45611 GCF_000754665.1 Bison bison bison | reverse complement strand
TTTTTGGGGGGCTCAAAAATCACTGCAGATGGTGACTGCAGCCATGAAATTAAAGGACGCTTACTCCTTGGAAGAAAAGTTATCACCAATCTAGATAGCATATTGAAAGGCAGAGACATTACTTTGCCAACAAAGGTCTGTCTAGTCAAGGCTATGGTT
>NW_011492837.1:43075-45352 GCF_000754665.1 Bison bison bison | reverse complement strand
TATTCATTAGAAGGACTGATGCTGAAGCTGAAGCTCCAATACTTTGGCCACCTGATCTGAAGAACTGTCTCATTAGAAAAAACCTGATTTGGGGAAAGACTGAAGGCTGAGGAGAAGGGGACAACAGAGTACGAGATGGTTGGATGGCATCACTGACTCAATGGACATGGGTTTGAGCAAGCTCTGGGAGATGGTGAAGGGCAGGGAAGCCTGGCGTAGTGCAGTCCATGGGGTCACAAAGAATCGGACATGACTGAGAGACTGAACAACAAAAGCATATTGTTTTGACACCATGTGTTTGTGTTTTTGTAGGTTTTTTTTTTTTTTTCCTTGTGGTTGATTTTAGTCTCATACCTGTTAGGGAAATAAAAATGGAGATAGTCTTCTTTAGGCTTCAAAAGCAGGAGAGCAGGCCTCTACTTCTGACCCTTCCCGGACTATGTGAGTGTCTGCAAGCACACCAATTGTTACCAGTAAGTCAAATGGCACTTTAGAGAAGAGAAGGAGTGGGTCAGCCTTGGCCAGCCCCTGGGCTCTGGGAAATCTTGTGACTCACAAGATGAAACAAATAGCATTGTAAAGTTAAAGAAAAATTAGAATTGTATTTTTTCTTGCACACTGATGATGATATCAGTTTAAAACCTCAAATTATAAGCAGTAGTCCCCAAAACTGCAATTTGAAGTCTCACCTGCACCACCAAGGGTCCTTTACCCAACTGGGACTCCAGATTGCTATTACTCAGGACTTCAAATCTTGATGTAGGTCTCCGCCAAGTTTGGTGATATATATGCTGTTATCTCTCTATATTTCTATTTCTTTTAATGACTGCATATTGAAATTAAGGTAAATAATCCTCTCTTAAAATTGAAATTGTTTATTTTTGTGTAACAAGTGGTTTCTTTTGTTAACGAATCCTTCTAATCTAAAACTAAAGTAAAACTTTCAGCAAAATAATATGTTTATGGTCAAAAAAGATGCTTGAAATTATTTCAATCTTTATAAATTTATCAAGATTTGCTTTGTGCCTAGCATGCATTCTATAGTGGAGAATGTTCAATGTGCACTTGAAAAGAATGTGTTTTTTGCTGCTTTTGGATGGAATATTCCCTATCATCTCCCTCTGATCTAAGTTCAAATGTATTATAAAATCCCTGAATTTTATCCTCCCTCCAATATGTTGACGTGTATTTTACATCATTTTTGTTTTGTGTATCCCTTAGCTTCTTTTTCTGGATGTACATGATTTTATTGCTTTTTCGCCTTTTGTCCTTATTAGCTTTCTATATGTTTTTTGTAGTACCTTTACTGCATATTTGTCTTTACTAATGAAATTTTCTTTCATAATTTTTATATTGCTCTTTGTGGCCTTTCTTTTCCACTTAAGAAGCCCCTTTAACACTTCCTGTAAAGCTGGTTTCATGGTGCTCAACTCATTTACCTTTTGCTTGTCTGTAAAATCTTTGATCTCTTGGTCAAACTTGAAAGATAGCTTTGTTGTGTAGAGTATTCTTGTATTTTTCCCCTTTATTTACTTTAATTATACTATGCCTATTCTTGTATTTTCCCCCTTTATTTACTTTAATTATACTATGCCATCCCCTTCTAACCTGTAGATTTTCTGTTGAAATGTCAGTTGATAGCCTTATAGGAGCTCCATTGTTAGTACTTTACTGATTTTTCCTTCCTGCTTTTAATATTTTCACTTCATCTTTAACTTTTGTCATTTTAATTGCAATGAATCTTGTTGCATTCCTCTTTGGGTGGATCTTGTTTGAGACTCTTTGTTTCCTGGACATGGATATTTGATTCCTTTCCCATGTTAGGGAATTTTTCAGCCAAATATGTTTTCAAATAAGTTCCCTGTTCTCTTTCTTTTTCTTCTGGGACCCCTACAATGGAAACGTTAATATACTTGATGTTGTCTCAGAGGTCTCTTAAGCTGCCCTCATTTAATTTTTTTTTCTTTTCTTCTATTCATGTTATGTAATTTCCGCTATTCTGTCTTATATTTTGCTAATCCATTTCTCTGAGTCATCTGATCAACTGTTGATTCCTAAAAAATAATAAATATTATTTATTTCAGATATTGTAATCTTTAGATTTGTTTGGTTCTTCTTTACATAACTTTTTGTTACTCTTCTTACTGTGTTCTTCCATTCTTATTTTGAGTTCTTTGAAGATCATTAGGATCATTACCTTGAGTTCTTTATTGTGGAGATTAATTATCTCTTCATTTAGCTCTTGTGGGGGGCGGTCATCTTGTTTTTGTTTCAAAA
>NW_011492837.1:40577-41428 GCF_000754665.1 Bison bison bison | reverse complement strand
GTTTGCTTCCAGACTTGCTATCATTAGTAGCTTGACTTCAAGAGTCCTAAGACTTATGCCAGCAGGCTGATGGAAGGGGCTGTGTCCTGACACTAAAAAGCTATAGGGAGGATTCCGGAATAGTATTTGCTCACACCAGTGTCCTTGTGGTAGAATGAGCTCACCAAGATGACTAATGCCAGTTCTGTGTCCTCAGGGTGTGTCTTAGTTGCCTCCTGCCTCTCCCAGAGCACTTGAAGATCAGCAAGTGAAGCTGAATCAGATGTCTTTCAAATTACTGTCTTAGGTGCCAGATTTTGTGTGTGCCCTTTAAGAGTCTCTGTTACCCACAGCTTTTTCGTTCTCCAAAAGCAGGCCTTATAGCCTTAAATACCAATGTTCTGGGTATTCGTTTTCTTTGTGCAGTATCCCTGGGCTGGGGAGCCTGATGTGGGGCTCAGATACCTTACTTCTTGGGTAGAACCACTGCAGTTATGATTAATCCTCAATTTGTGCGTTGCCTACTTGAGATTGTGGGTTTTGACTAGCACATTGCCAAACTACTTGCCTGTATCATTGTCATTACTATTTTATAATTTTAGTTGTTGAGATCTTTTCTACTAGTCTTCAGCTTGATTTCTTTGATGATTTTTCTGTAAATAGTTGCAATTTTTGTGTGCCAATGGGAGGAGGTAAGCTCAGGGTCTTCCTACTTCACCAGTATAGCCACTCCATGTCTTCTGTTTTTCTTAATGTAGGCATTTATTGCTAGAAATTTCCCTCTCAAATCTATTTATTGCTGCACCCCATTTTTTGATATATTGCAGTTACATTTTAATTTGCTTCAAGATTCTTTTTTCTTTCCTTTTCTT
>NW_011492837.1:39906-40477 GCF_000754665.1 Bison bison bison | reverse complement strand
TCATACATGATATTATACATGTTTCAATGCCTTTCTCCCAAATCTTCCCACCTTCTCCCTCTCCAACAGAGTCCATAGGACTGTTCTATAAAGACTATACTTTCAGGGATCATTTCTATAGTTCGTTCTTACATTTTCTAAAGCTTGTTTTTTGACCTAAAGTCATCTATTGTGTAGAATATTCTGTGTGTGCTTGAGAAGTATGTGTATTTTGGTAGTGCTTGGTGGAATATTCTATATATTTCTATTGTGTCAATGTGGACTAAGATATAGTTCAAATCAAATATTTCCTTATTGGATTTTCTGCCTGGATGATCTTTCCTTTATTGAAAGTGGAATGTTGGAGACACCTATTATCACTGTATTAGGGTCTGTTTTTCCATTTATTTCTCTTTTCAAATCTGGTCAGTTTAGTTCAGTTCGGTCGCTCAGTCGTGTTCTACTCTTTGTGACCCCATGAATCATAGCACGCCAGGCCTCCCTGTCCAACACCAACTCCCGGAGTTCACTCAAACTCACGTCCATCGAGTCAGTGATGCCATCCAGCCATTTCATCCTCTGTCGTCCCCTT
>NW_011492837.1:39400-39806 GCF_000754665.1 Bison bison bison | reverse complement strand
CCATGATCTTCGTTTTCTGAATGTTGAGCTTTAAGCCAACTTTTTTACTCTCCACTTTCACTTTCATCAAGAGGCTCTTTAGTTCTTCTTCACTTTCTGCCATAAGGGTGGTGCCATCTGCATATCTGAGGTTATTGATATTTATCCTGGCAATCTTGATTCCAGCCTGTGTTTCCTCCAGCCCAGCGTTTCTTATGATGTACTCTGCATATAAGTTAAATAATCAGGGTGACAGTATATAGCCTTGATGTACTTCTTTCCCAATTTGGAACCAGTCTGTTGTTCCATGTCCAGTTCTAATTCTTGCTACCTGACCTGCATACAGGCTTCTCAAGAGACAGGTCAGGTGGTCTGGTATTCCCATCTCTTTCAGAATTTTCCACAGTTTATTGTGATCCACACAGTC
>NW_011492837.1:38532-38991 GCF_000754665.1 Bison bison bison | reverse complement strand
GTACACCAAGGCCAAATTTGCCTGTTACTCCAGGTGTTTCTTGACTTCCTACTTTTGCATTCCAGTCCCCTATAATGAAAAGGATATCTTCTTTGGGTGTTAATTCTAGAAGGTCTTGTAAGTCTTCATAGAACTGTTCAACTTCAGCTTCTTCAGCATCACTGGTCAGGGCATAGACTTGGATTACCGTGATGTTGAATGGTTTGCCTTTTGAATGAATAAATCATTCTCTCATTTTGAGACTGCATCCAAGCACTGCATTTCAGACTCTTTTGTTGACCATTATGGCTATTCCATTTTTTCTAAGGGATCATTACCCACCATAGTGGATATAATGGCCATCTGAGTTAAATTCACCGATTCCAGTCTGTCTTAGTTCTCTGATTCCTGGAATGTCGATGTTCACTCTTGCCATCTCCTGTTTGACCACTTCCAATTTGCCTTGATTCATAGACCTAA
>NW_011492837.1:37895-38432 GCF_000754665.1 Bison bison bison | reverse complement strand
GAAGGCTTTTTTATCTCTCCTTGCTATTCTTTGGAACTCTGCATTCAAACGGGTATATCGTTCTTTTTCTCCTTTGCTTGTTGCTTCCCTTCTTTTCACAACTATTTGTAAGGCCTCCTCAGACAGCCATTTTGCTTTTTTGCATGTCTTTTCCATGGGGATGGTCTCGATTTCTGTCTCCTGTACAATGTCACGAACTTCCGTCCATAGTTCATTAGGCACTTTGTCTGTCAGATCTAGTCCTTTAAATCTATTTCTCACTTCTACTATATGGTCATAATGGATTTTATTTAGGTCATACCTGAATGGTGTAATGGTGTTCTGCACTTTCTTCAATTTCATTCTGAATTTGGCAATAAGGAGTTCATAATCTGAGCTACAGTCAGCTCCCAGTCTTGTTTATGCTGACTGTATAGAGCTTCTCTATCTTTGGCTGCAAAGAATATAATCAATCTGATTTTGGTGTCGACCATCTGGTGAAGTCCATGTGTAGAGTCTTCTCTTGTGTTTTTGAAAGATGGTGTTTGCTATGGCTAA
>NW_011492837.1:35391-36613 GCF_000754665.1 Bison bison bison | reverse complement strand
ATGCATGATACTGGATGCTTGGGGCTGGTGCACTGGGACGACCCAGAGGGATGGTATGGGGAGGGAGGTGGAAGGAGGGTTCAGGATGGGAAATACATGTATACCTGTGGCAGATTCATTTTTATATATGGCAAAACCAATACAATATTGTAAAGTTAAAAAAAAAAAAAAGACTGCTTTGGTTATTCGGGGAATTTTGTGTTTCCTTATGAAATATGAGATTTTTTTTCTTCTAGTTCTGTGAAAAATCTCATTGGTAATTTGATAGGGATTGCATTGAACTTGTTGATTGCATTTGATTGTATTGTCATTTTCACAATATTGATTTTTCCAACCCAAGAACATGGAATATCTCTCCATATGCTTATGTTGTCTTTGATTTGTTTCATTAGTGTTTTATAGTTTTCTTTATACAGCTTTTTTTGTCTCCTTAGGTAGATTTATTCTTAGATATTTTATTCTTTTTATTGCAATGGTGAATGGGATTGATTCCTTTCTTTCTATTTCTGGTTTTTCATTGTTAATATATAGGAATGCAAGCAAATTATATGTATTAATTTTGTATCCTGGGGCTTTACTATATTCATTGATTAGCTCTAAGTAATTTTCTGGTTTTGTCTTCAGGGTTTTCTGTGTAAAGGATCATGTCATCTTTAAACAGTGAGAATTTTGCATCTTCTTTTCCAATCTGCATTTCTTTCTTTCTTTTCTCTGATTGCCATAGTTAGGACTTCCAAAACTATGTTGAATAATAGTGAGGAAAGTGGACACACTTGTCCTGTTCATGATCTTAGAGGGAATGCTTTCAGCTTTTCACCACTGAGCATAATGTTTGCTGTGGGTTTATCATATATGGCCTTTACAGTATTGAGGTAGATTTCCTATATGCCCATTTTTTTAAAAGTTTTTTTTTTTTTAATCATAAAAGGGTGCCAAAGTTTGTCAAAGGCTTTTTCTCTATCTATTGAGATTATCATATGTTTTTTATCTTTTAATTTGGTAATATGGTTTATCATATCAATTGATTTACATATATTGAAGATACTTGCATCCCTGGGATGGAGAAGGTAATGGCACCCCACTCCAGTACTCTTGCCTGGAAAATCCCATGGACGGAGGAACTTACTGGTGGGCTGCAGTCCATGGGGTCGCAAAGAGTTGGACATGACTGAGCGACTTCACTTTCACTTTTCACTTTCATGCGTTGGAGAAGGAAATGGCA
>NW_011492837.1:34829-35291 GCF_000754665.1 Bison bison bison | reverse complement strand
AGGCACTGAGAGAGGGCATCAGAGGGCAAACAGATGGAAACCACAATCACAGACAACTAGCCAATCTGATCACGCAGACCACAGCTTGTTTAACTCAATGAAACTAAGCCATGCCATGTGGGGCCACCCAAGATGGACGGGTCATGGCAGAGAGGTCTGACAGAATGTGGTCCACTGGAGAAGGGAATGGCAAACCACTTCAGTGTTCTTGCCTTGAGAACCCCATAAAGAGCATGAAAAGGCAATAAGATAGGACACTGAAAGATGAACTCCCCAGGTCGGTAGCTGCCCAATATGCTCAGTGGAGATTTAACTGCAGAAAGAATGAAGGGATGCAGCCAAAGCAAAAACAACATTCAGTTTTGGATGGGACTGGTGATAGAAGCAAGGTTCGATGCTGTAAAGAGCAATATTGTATAGGAACCTGGAATGTTAGGTCCATGAATCAAGGCAAATTGGAAG
>NW_011492837.1:34239-34729 GCF_000754665.1 Bison bison bison | reverse complement strand
TGCATTTTCCTAACAATGACTGATGTTGAGCATCTTTTCATGTGTTTATTAGCCATCTGAATGTCCTCTTTGTAGAAATGTCTGTGTAGGCATTTCCCCACTTTTTATTTGGTTGTTTTTCTGATTTTTTTAAATATAAATTTATTTATTTTAATTGAAGGCTAATTACTTTACAATATTGTATTGGTTTTGCCATACATCAACATGAATCTGCCATAGGTGTACACGTGTTTCCCATCCTGAACCCCTCCCACTTCCCTCCCCATACTATCCCTCTGGGTCACCCCAGTGCACCAGCCCCAAGCATCCTGTATCCTGCATTGAACCTGGACTGGCGATTCATTTCTTATATGATATTATACATGTTTCAATGCCATTCTCCCAAATCATCCCACCCTCTCCCTTTCCCACAGAGTCCAAAAGAGTGTTCTATACACCTGTGTCTCTTTCGCTGTTTCACATACAGAGTTGTGTGTGTTGTTTGTATGTT
>NW_011492837.1:33668-33986 GCF_000754665.1 Bison bison bison | reverse complement strand
TTTTAGGTGTAAAGTTAGGTTATCTATTCAATGTTTTTCTTGTTTCTTGAGGTAGGATTGCATTGTTATAAACTTCCCCCTTATATCTGCTTTTGCTTCATCCTATAGGTTATCATGTTTTTTGTCATTTGTTTGTAGGAAGTTTTTTATTTTCCCTTTGATTTCTTCAGTAACCTGTTCATTATGTAGAAGTGTATTGTTTAATCACCATGTGTTTGTATTTTTTACAGGTTTTTTCCCCCATAATTGATATCTAGTCCCAAAGCATTGTGCTTAGAAAAGATACTTGATACAATTTCAATTTTCTGAAATTTACTG
>NW_011492837.1:32929-33568 GCF_000754665.1 Bison bison bison | reverse complement strand
TGCCTGGAGAATCCCATGGACGGAGGAGCCTGGTGGGCTACAGTCCACGGGGTCGCAAAGAGTTGGACACGACTGAGCGACTTCACTTTCACTTTCTGCAATTTAAAACAATTGTTTATTTTTAATTGAAGGATAAATGCTTTATCATATTGTGCTGGTTTCTACCAAATGTCAACATGAATCAGCCATAGGTTTACCTATTTCCTTTTTCATTTAGAATGAGAGGCATTAGCTCTTTTCTAAATGCTTGATAGAATTCACCTGTGAAGCCTTTGGCCCTGGGCTTTTGTTTTTGGGAAATTTTGAACACAGTTTCAATTTCAGTGCTTTTAATTGGCTTGTTCATAATTTCTATTTCTTCTTGGTTCAGTCTTAGGAAGATTGAATTTTTCTAAGAATCTGTCCACTTCTTCCAGATTGTCCGTTTTATTGTCATTTAGTTGCTCATAACTGTGGTGTTGGAGAAGACTTTTGAGAGTCCCTTGGACTGATAGGAGATCAAACCAGTCAATCCTGAAGGAAATCAGTCCTGAATATTCTTTGGAAGGATTGATGTTGAAGCTGAAATTCCAATATTTTGACCACCTGATTCAAAGAACTGATTCATCAGAAAAGACCCTGATGCTGGGAAAGATTGAA
>NW_011492837.1:31113-31481 GCF_000754665.1 Bison bison bison | reverse complement strand
TTTAGAACTAACACCCCAAAAAGATGTCCTTTTCATTATAAGGGACTGGAATGCAAAAGTAGGAAGTCAGGAAACACCTGGAGTAACAGGCAAATTTGGCCTTGGTGTACAGAATGAAGCAGGGCAAAGGCTAATAGAGTTCTGCCAAGTGAACGCACTTGTCATAGCAAACACCCTTTTCCAACAACACAAGAGAAGACTCTACACATGGACATCACCGGATGGTCAACATGGAAATCAGATTGATTATATTCTTTGCAGCCAAAGATGGAGAAACTCTATACAGTCAGCAAAAACAAGAGCAGGAACTGACTGTGGTTCTGATCATGAACTCCATATTGCCAAATACAGACTTAAATTGAAGAAAG
>NW_011492837.1:30536-31013 GCF_000754665.1 Bison bison bison | reverse complement strand
TAAATCCTGGAAGATGATGCTGTGAAAGTGCTGCACTCAATATGCCAGCACATTTGGAAAACTCAGCAGTGACCACAGGACTGGAAAATGTCAGTTTTCATTCCAATACCAAAGAAAGGCAATGCCAAAGAATGCTCAAACTACCACACAATTGCACTTATCTCACATGCTAGTAAAGTAATGCTCAAAATTATTCAAGCCAGGCTTTAGCATAGGTGAACCGTGAACTTTCAGATGTTCAAGTTGATTTCAGAAAAGGCAGAAGAACCAGAGATCAAATTGCCAACATCCGCTGAATCATGGAAAAAGCCAGAGAGTTCCAGAAAAACATCTATTTCGCTTTATTGACTATGCCAAAGCCTTTGACTGTGTGGATCACAATAAACTGTGGAAAATTCTGAAAGAGATGGGAATACCAGACCACCTGACCTGCCTCTTGAGAAACCTGTATGCAGGTCAGGAAGCAACAGTTAGAAC
>NW_011492837.1:29883-30436 GCF_000754665.1 Bison bison bison | reverse complement strand
ACTGAAAGAGGAACTCCCCAGGTTGGTAGGTGCCCAATATGATACTGGAGATCAGTGGAGAAATAACTCCAGAAAGAATGAAGGAATGGAGCTAAAGCAAAAACAATACCCAGTTGTGGATGTGACTGGTAATAGAAGGAAGGTCGGATGCTATAAAGAGCAATATTGTATAGGAACCTGGAATGTTAGATCCATGAATCAAGGCAAATTGGAAGTGGTCAAACAGGAGATGGCAAGAGTGAATGTTGACATTCTAGGAATCAGCGAACTCAAATGGACTGGAATGGGTGAATTTAACTCAGATGGCCATTATATTCACTATGGTGGGTAATAATCCCTTAGAAGAAATGGAGTAGCCATCATGGTCAACAAAAGAGTCCGAAATGCAGTACTTGGATGCAATCTCAAAAACGACAGAATGATCTCTGTTCGTTTCCAAGGCAAACCATACAATATCACAGTAATCCAAGTCTATGGCCCAACCAGTAATGCTGAAGAAGCTGAAGTTGAACAGTTCTATGAAGACCTACAAGACCTTTTAGAACTAACACCC
>NW_011492837.1:27237-28697 GCF_000754665.1 Bison bison bison | reverse complement strand
TCTGTGACCCCTATAATTTGAATGTTGGTGTGTTTAATATTTTCCTAAGCAGTCTCTGAGACTATCCTCAGTTCTTTTCATTCTTTTCCTTTATTCTGCTCTTTGGCAGTTGTTTCATCCATTCTATCTTTCATCTCACTTATCCATTCTTCTGGCCCAGATATTCTGCTATTGATTACTTCTATATTATTTTTAATTTCAATAATTGTGTTGTCTGTCTCTCTTGTTTATTCTTTATTTCCTCTAGCTCATTGTTAATGCATTAATTGATTCTTACCTTTTCTCCATTTCATTCTTCAGGTTTGGGATCATACTTTATATCATTTCTGTGAATTCTTTTTAGGTAATTTGCCTATTTCCTCTTCGTTTATTTGCACTTGTGTGTCTCTATGTTGTTCCTTCATTTCTGAAATATTTCTCTGCATTTTAATTTTTTTAACTTAATTGTGTTTGAGTTCTCCTTTTCTCAGGCTTTAAGGTCAAATTCCTTCTTCCTTTTAGTTTCTGCCCTCGGTGGGTCAAGCTAGTGCAGTATTTTGTGTAGGCTCTGTGTAGGACAACATTTTGCTTGCTTTCTGCTGGGATAAGGTGAGTTGTCCCCCTCGCCCCCAGATGGGCATGCCTGTGTTGTGTGCTGATTATTGAGTTTGTATTTTTATCTTGTTTGCTGTTTGGATGAGATATCCTGCACTGGATGCTGCCTGAAGTTGGGTGCTGACAGGTCTTAAACACAGGTGGATGATTTGTGGGAGTTCTCACTAATTAATACTCCATAGAGTTAGGAGTTCGCTCACAGTCTGTGGTCTTGTAATCAGCCCTCCCATTTCAAAGGCTCAGGGCCCGATCTCTGATTGTGAATGGGGATTCTACAGGTGGTTTCCTTATGGCATTAAAGGTAATTACAACAAAAACATAAAAACAAAAATCAAGAAACAAGAGATGAACCCCAGACAAATGGCAAATACAAAATCAGGCAAATAATAGCAAAAACATTGGAATACACACATGCATACGCATTTATATCCATAAAGAAAACCGAAATAGTCCAAAAATAAAGTATAATAGATTGACCCAGTGAGCAAAGGAAATAAAAAATTATATCAACCAGTTAAAAACAAAACTAACTAAAGCACAAACTGGAAAACAAAACCAAAGCAAGGTGCCAACTGGGAAATAAAGCAATGAAAACAAAATAAACTACCAATCATGGTGAGAAAAAAAAAGAAAAGGAAATAATAAAAATGCAATTTAAATAGAATTAGATAAAGAAGATTATATATATGTGTATATATATATATATATATATGAATAGCTACAACAGAAAAATAACAATAGGAAAAGCAAACAAAAGAAAAGATGTAGAAAAAAATAAAAATTTGAGAATTAACAACAACAACAAAAAAAAAACCATAGACCTGCAAAAGGCCAACATAGAGGCAGAAGTATATAAAAGAAATAAA
>NW_011492837.1:24830-26522 GCF_000754665.1 Bison bison bison | reverse complement strand
TTTTTTTTTTTTTCCAGCCTCTGGCAACTCTATCCCAGTGGGGATCAAGCATGGAGGTGATGCAGTTGCTTGGATCTTGGGGACCTGGGAAATGCCAGGTATACAGGGGAACTGGTGGCTATTGTCACAGGAGATATGGTGATATTAGGGCTTCTAGCATCTAGAAGTTTTGCCCCAGTGAGGATTCAGTGTGGAAGTGGCACGGCTACTTGGATAGCAGGGACCCGGCAGCACCAAGTGTTCAGGGACACTGACTGCCTCAGTCACAGGAGCTATGACCTTATCAGAATCTTTTTCTAGTCCCTGGAAGCTGGCAATCAGAAGATCTCTTTAACTGATCATTCTGTGTTGCTCGACCTGTTCAGGCATTTACAGGGCCCCCTGGGTGAGGGTCTTTGTTGCTCAGTTCATCAGGCACTTAAAGGGGCCTCTGGACTTGGGTCTTTCTCTGTTGTTCCACACATCAGAAACTTAAAGGGGAAGCCTCTCTGGGGTCTTTATTGTTCTGGTGCCAGTGCTGGGGTGTGGGGAGAGAGAAGCTAGAGTGATGGCTCCACTCCCTGCATGTGACTGAGTAGTATCGCCTCACATCCATGACTGCTTGATATTTCTCCACAGGCATTTCCCACTGCAATCTCCTCCTTCACGTCCCCTTGGGCCATCTCCCTGCAGTCAACAGCAGACCTCACCCTGGGATTGCTCTCCAATCTCTATGCTCCAGCTCCTAGTCGTTGTGCTTTCTATGGGACTTGTGTCCTTGTCCAGGATATGTATGGCTGCAGCAAGGCTTATCTGTGTGATTCTCATTTCACTCAGACTGTCACAGATGAGCTATTTTACGCTCAGCCTCAAATGCTTCTCCTCTGTCCCAAATAATTGCCCTGATGTGGGGATCTAACACCTGTTTCAGTTCCCCCATCCCCCAGGCATGGGTCTTGTCCTTCTCACTCTTCTCTTTCCCCCCCTACTTCCTTCATCCTACTAAGTTTTGCATGGTTCTGTGTGTTCTTTTCCTGTGGTCATGTACTCCTGCCCGCTTTCAGCTGGTGTTCTGCAAGATCTGTGTCTGAAGGTGTATTCCTACTGTATCCGTGGAGAGAGAAGTACTCCACATCTACCTACTCCTCCACCATCTTGTTCTTATCCAATGTACTCTTTAATTCTCACTGCATTTAATGGTTTTTTAATATAAAAATGCAGTTGTAGGAATCAGGTTCCCTAACTTCAGACTGTACTATAAAGCTACAGTAATCAATACAGTATGGTACTGGCACAAAAATAGAAATATAGATTAATGGAACATAGAAAACTCAGAAATAAACCCATGCACCTCTCATCATGAAATCTATGACAAAAGAGGTAAGAAAATACAATGGAGAAAAGACAGTCTCTTCAATAGGTGGGGTTGGGAAAACTGGACAGTTTCATGTAAAAGAATTACATTAGAACACTCCCTAACACCATACACAAAGGTAAACTCAAAATGGATTAAAGATATAAATGTAAGGCCAGATACCATAAAACTCTTAGCAGAAGCCATAGGCAGAAGACCCTTTGACAAATCACAGCAAGTTCCTCTTTGACCTATCTCCTAGAATAATGGAAATAAAAATAAACAAATGAGACCTAATTAAACTTAAAAGCTTTTACACAGCAAAGGAAACCAACTTTAGACAAGATGAAAAGACAACT
>NW_011492837.1:24235-24655 GCF_000754665.1 Bison bison bison | reverse complement strand
CAGAATGTGAGACAATAATTGCAAATGACAAGGGATTAATATCCAAAATATATAAGCAGGTCATGCAGGTCAATATCATAAAAACAAACAACCCAATCAAGAAATGGGCAGAAAACCTTAACAGACATTTCTCCAAAGAAGACATACAGATGTCCAACAAACACATGAAAAGATGCTCACCATCACTAATTATTAGAGAAATTCAAAACGAAACTACAAGAAGGTGTCACTCTATACTGGGTCAAAATGAAAGTGAAAATGTTAGTTGCTCGGTTGTGTCCAACTCTTTATGATCCCGTGGACTGTAGCCTGCTAGGCTCCTCTCTCCATGGGATTCTCCCGTCAATAATACTGGAGAGGGGCGCCATTCCCTTTTCCAGGGGATCTTCCCAACCCAGGGATGGAACTGGTCAAAATGGG
>NW_011492837.1:22215-23822 GCF_000754665.1 Bison bison bison | reverse complement strand
AGCAACTATAATCCAACTAAAAAAAAGTTTCTATAATATTTCTTTGTTGAATCTTTCATTTTGTTCATGTATTGTTTTCCCTAATTTCATTTAATTGTACCTCTGTATTTTCTTGTAGTTCACTGAATTTTAGAGGATTTTTCTAAATTCTTTGTCAGGCCAATTCACATATCCCCATGTCTTTGAAGTTTGTAATTGAAGTTTCATTATTTTCCTTTGTTTGAGTCACATTTCCTTGATCATTCATGATTTTTGTGGTTCTATGTTGATGCCTAAACTTTGATAAAGTAGCAACCTCTTTTAGTCTTTAGAAACTGGCTTCAGTAGACAAAGTCCTTCAATAATCAGCCTGTCTATAGATTATGCATAGGCCATCTAATGGTATTTGTGGGAATGTTTGCTGCTTGTATCCTTTTTGGGTTAGTCTGGTGCATGATCAGTAAGTGGGAAAACCTGGTATATGATTACATGGAGACCAGCCTGGTGCCTAGGAACATGGAGACAGCTTGGACCCGGGGTTCAATAGAGTAGGCCTGATCTTTTGTTTTTTTTGTGATGGGCATGAGACCTTACTGTACATGGAAAAGCCTGGATCCTGTGTAACCAGGCACCAGTGATCACTGGGGTGATCCCCATGTCTGGGTCTGTGAGGGCCAGCCTGGGACTGGGGAATTCTGGAAGCCAGGGTCTGTGGGAGGCAGTCTAGAGTCTAAATCCATGAGTCTCAACCTGGCATTGAGGTAGGCTAGGAGTCTGGGTTCACTGGTGTTCTCTTAGGGCTTGGGTTTGTGGGAGCCCATCAAGAACTTGAGGCTACAGTAGCCCTCTGAGGCCATCTGAACTAGCATACATAAGAGTGAATCTGGGAGCATGAAGCTGAGGAAACCACTTGGAGTTTCTGGAGACATCTGGGGCCATTGAGCTGGTAGGTGCATAATAGAGCTGAGGGGCTTGGATTCATAGGCGTCTGCTTTGAACCTGGTGCCATAAGATTCACCTAAGACCTCTGGATCCTGAAGAACCTGCTAAAACTAGAAGATCCTATGGTAATCCATGGATCTACATTCATGGAATCCTACTGGGAACTTGGTGTTAATTTACAGGACATACTCTGAGCATATGTTAAATAAACAGGGTGATGATATACAGCCTTGTTGTACTCCTTACCAGTGAACCAGTCCATTGTTCCATGTCCAGTTCTAAGTGTTGCTTCTTGACCTGCATATGTTTCTTAGGAGGCAGGTAAGGTGGTCTGGTATTCCAATCTCTTTAAGAATTTTCCACAGTTTGTTTTGATCCACACAAAGGCTTTCACATAGTCAATGAAGCAGAAGTGGATGCGTTTTTGGAATTTCTTTGCTTCTTCTATGATACAGAGGATTTTGTCAATCTGATCTCTGGTTCCTCTTCCTTTTCTAAATCCAGCTTGTACATCTGGAAGTTCTCAGTTCACATAATGCTAAAGCCTAGCTTGAAGGGTTTTGAGCATAATCCTGCTAGCATGTTATATGAATGCAATTGTATGATAGTTTGAACATTTTTTGAGATTGCCTTTATTTGGGATTGGAATGAAAACTGACCATTTCCAGTCCTGTGGCCACTGCTGA
>NW_011492837.1:20763-22115 GCF_000754665.1 Bison bison bison | reverse complement strand
AGGTTGAGTGACCATACCATTATGGTTATACGGGTAATTAAAAGCTTTTTTTGTGCAGTTCTTCTGTGTATTCTTGCTACATCTTCTTACTCTCTTCTTCCGTTAGGTCCTTGTCCTTTCTCTCCTTTAGCCCATCTTTGCATGAAATGTTCCCGTGGTATCCTTTGGCTTTTCAGAGTATTCTGAGGTTCCATACGACACCACTCTTATGGCAGAAAGTGAAGAGGGACTAAAAAGCCTCTTGATGAAAGTGAAAGAGGAGAGTGAAAAAGTTGGCTTAAAGTTTAACATTCAGGAAACGAAGATCATGGCATCCAGTCCCATCACTTCATGGGAAATAAATGGGGAAACAGTGGAAACAGTATCAGACTTTATTTTGGGGGGCTCCAAAATCACTGCAGATGGTGACTGCAGCCATGAAATTAAAAGACGCTTACTCCTTGGAAGGAAAGTTATGACCAACCTAGACAGCAGAGATATTACTTTGCCAACAAAAGTCCATATAGTCAAGGCTCTGGTTTTTCCAGTGGTTATGTATAGATGTGAGAGTTGGACTGTGAAGCAAGCTGAGCACCAAAGAACTGATGTTTTTGAACTGTGGTGCTGGAGAAGACTCTTGCGAGTCCCTTGGACTGCAAGGAGATCCAACCAGTCCATCCTGAAGGAGACCAGTCCTGGGTGTTCATTGGAAGGACTGATGCTGAGGCTGAAACTCCAATACTTTGGGCACCACATGCGAAGTGTTGACTCACTGGAAAAGACCCTTATGCTGGGAGGGATTGGGAGCAGGAGGAGAAGGGGAAGACCGAGGATGAGATGGCTGGATGGCATCACTGACTCTATGCACATGAGTTCTGGTGAACTCCGGAAGTTGGTGATGGACAGGGATGCCTGGCGTACTGCGATTCATGGGGTCGCAAAGAGTCGGACACGACTGAGGAACTGAACTGAACTGAACTGATAAATATTAATATTGTTTTATTTACTTATACAAAAATGCCATTGAATACTTATAGGGATTGCATTGAATCTACAAATGGGTTAGGGTATTATGGATATTTTAGCAATATTGAAACTTCCAATTCATGTGTATGGATATTTTAAATTTATTTTTGCCTCAATCAACTTCTTTCATCAGTGTTTTGCAGTTTTCAGTGTAAATACTAATCAATTCCTTTGTTAAATTTATTCCTAGATGTCTTATTTTTTTTTTGATGCTTTTTGTAAATGTTTCAACTCTTTTTAAGATAATTTATGTTAATATATAGAAATGCAACTGATTTTTTAATGTAATTTTGTATCTGGAAACTGCTGATTTTTTAAAACTAGATCTGGTTTTTTTTTTTTTTTTT
>NW_011492837.1:20183-20663 GCF_000754665.1 Bison bison bison | reverse complement strand
CAATCAGGTACCATTTCACGCCAGTCAGAACGGCTGCAATCCAAAAGTCTACAAGCAATAAATGCTGGAGAGGGTGTGGAGAAAAGGGAACCCTCTTACACTGTTGGTGGGAATGCAAACTAGTACAGCCACTATGAAGAACAGTGTGGAGATTCCTTAAAAAACTGGAAATAGAACTGCCATACGACCCAGCAGTCACACTGCTGGGCATATACACCGAGGAAACCAGAATTGAAAGAGACATGTGTACCCCAATGTTCATTGCAGCACTGTTTATAATAGCCAGGACATGGAAGCAACCTAGATGTCCATCAGCAGATGAATGGATAAGAAAGCTGTGGTACATATACACAATGGAGTATTAATCAGCCATTAAAAAGAAAACATTTGAATCAGTTCTAACGAGGTGGATGAAACTGGAGCCTATTATACAGAGTGAATTAAGCCAGAAAGAAAAATACCAATACAGTATACAAACAC
>NW_011492837.1:13303-19949 GCF_000754665.1 Bison bison bison | reverse complement strand
TCAGGATGGGGAACACGTGTACACCCATGGTGGATGCATGTTGATGTATGGCAAAACCAATACAATATTGTAAAGTAAAATAATAATAATAATAATAAGTAAAAACAAAATACAATTCCCCAAAAACAATTTTTTAAATACTGAACAGGTGAGGAAATTTGTCCAAAGAGTTTTCTGCATCTATTGAGATGTTCACATGATTTTTGTGTATTGTTTTCTTTATCCACTCAGGTGTTCTAAAGCATTTGATTAAAGAATTAAATCTATTTACATTTAAAATAATACTTCATAGATAATACTTTTATAATTTTGTTGTCTTTTCTGTTTTGTTGATCCACTTTTCCTTGTTTCTTATCCATATATCTGTGTATGTGTGTGTCCGTGTGTATGTATATGTGATTTGATTTCACTTGGTACCAGTGTAATTTGACTTCCTTATTATGTCATTTGGTATAATTACTACAGGTTTTTCCCTTGTGGCTATCATGAGGCTTACATAAATTTTCTTAAAATTATAACATCCTATTTTAAACTGATAACAAATTTAGCTTTGGTAGCATTTCTAATCTTTATTCTCTTACTTGTCCAATCCTCACATTTTAGATTGTTGATGGTACAGATTACATATTTTTACATTGTGTAACTAATAGCAGATTATTTTAACTTTAATAGACTTGTTTGTTAATTTTAACCTAGAGTTGTAAGTAAACTATATACACCATTACGATATTAAACTTTCCTGGTGGCCCAGATGGTAAACAAATGCAGGAGACATGGTTGGATTGAATAGCAACCCACTTCAGTGTTTTTGCCTTAAAAACATCCATGGATAGAGGATCGTGGTGAGCTACAATTCATACAGTCCATAGGGTTGCAAAGAGTCAAACATGATGGAGCGGCTAACAGTTTCACTTTCACCCTATTACCATATTATGAAATATAAATTTGACTATATGTTTACCATAATAAGTGAGTTTTACTAACTTCTTGTGTTTTTATAATGTCAGAATTCTTGTCCTTTTACTCAAAGAACTCCCTTTATCATTTCTAGTTAAACATGTCTAGTGGTAATGAATTTTCTCAGCATGTGTTCTTTCAGGGAAGTCTTCATAGCTTCTTCTCTTGTAAAAGAAGCTATATCTCTGCTCAGTATATAATTCTTTATGACAGTTTTTTTTTTTCTTATAATACATTGAATATTTTTTCCATCATTGCCTGGTCTAAAAAGCTTCAACTGAGAAATCCACTGCTGATATTATGGGGATTCCAATGTAACTTCTATCTTTTTTCTAGCTATTTTCAAAATTCCTCCTGTCTTTGACATTTAATAATGTAGTGATAATGTGTCTCAGTGTGTTTATATTTGCATACAACTTATTTGAGATCTTTTGGGTCTCATGGATCTAGATGTCCATTTCTCTCCTCATATTTGGAAAGTACACTGTCACCATTACTTTAAAATGTTTTCTTTTCCTACTCCTTCAGCTTGGGTTTCAACAAGAATGTTTTAGCTAGTAACATCTTTAAGCAGGTGTCACTTTCTACAAGAGTCTATTTTTGCAGTGAGGCCACTGTTCACACTCTTTGAAATTGGGAATGATGGTGCTTCTGGCTCAGGGCATTTGTATGGGATTGTTGCTTTGGTTTCCTGTACATTTGTGTCTTTTCTACTGTTGCCTGGATTCTCATGTCAGGCTCCCTAAACTCTCAGAGCTAGATGCTACACTCAGCAGTAGGCAGGTTATAAATTAACTTTCCTATTTTGGCAAGGTATCAGAACATACCTCAAGGCCTGCACTGATCATGGGGGAATCACATCAATAAGACTGTTCAAGAAGGCTGTATTAAGCTTTGGGCAGGACTATACATCATAATCTCTGCCCAGTTGGCATTGTAACATATGCTGTAGAGCTGACAAGTCTCTTTGCTTGAGAATCAGATGAAACAGACTTGTACACTAAGCTCCTTGTAGAGATAAGGCCACTATTTTGGCTCTTCAGATGCAGAACCATTGGTAAGTTTCTCTGCTCAAGTGTTACTTCAATTGAGGTTGCAGTGTGGGCTACCAAGATTTCTGGGAGCTCTGGTTAGGTTACAGTTTTAATTCAATTCATCACTGTCTCTGTGGTGCAGAGGGTGCTTCAGTCTCACCCCTGTGTTGTTGATTTTTTTCTCAGAAGTCTATGAAGGATTGTTAGTTGTTCTTGTGGAGGGGGTGAAATCAGGAATAAGCAATGTCATCACCTTAGTGACATCACTCTCTTTGTGCATTGGTTCCCAAAGTGTGGTTCTTACACCAACTCCACCAGCATCACTTGGGAAACTGTTACAAGCTACTGTTGATTCTTCATAGATATTAATCCTTTTTTAAATTTGAAGTTTGCAAATATTTTTTCTCAGTTTGTATATTTTCTTTACATCCTCATCACATGGTCTTACATAAAGAAAGCACTTTTATTTTTATGAGGTTTAATTAATCATTCTTTTCTATTATGGATTGTGTTTTGTTTTCAAAACTGAAAGCTCTGCCTAGCCCTAGATCAAGCCCTAGATCTCCAAATTTCTCCTATGATTTTTCAAAAAGTTTTATACTTTTACATTTGAATTAGTTATATATTTTGAATTAATTTTTTGTACAAGGCGTGAGGTACAGGTAATAAATTTTGACTTATATATGTCTCGATATTCCAGTATTATTAGTTGAAAAGTTGTCTTTCCTACATGAAATTGATTTCACATCTTTTCCAAAAATCATTTGAGCATATTGTGTGTGTCATTTCTGGGTACTCTATTGTATTCCATTGATCTATATGTCTATCCACAAGTACTACACTGTTTTGAATACTCTGGGTATATATGAAACCTTAATATTGAATAGAATGATCCATCCCATACTTTATCTTTTTGGTCAACATTGTTTGTGCCCCAAATGTCAAATCTTTGAGTTCTCTGAATTTGAACCAATTCCTCCCCTCTGGATCTGGGTTTGCTCATCTGTAATTGAATTATTCCATCATTCCATGGAGTTGGGAACACTATGAGCATCTATGTGAAAAACTGAAACATTAGTCTTCTGTACAACTTCCCAAATGTCTGCCTATAGTTCCTTTTCCCACAGTTCTTTTGAATGAGTCTGCCAATTGTTTTTTATTTACATTGGAAGCCAAATTACCAACCCATTAGTTACAGACCAAGAATCTGTGTAAATATGACATTATGTTAAATTTTCTTGTTTTACAGCCTAATATACTGCATATAATTCAGTGAATTGACTACTTTTACCTTCTCCAGTAGTGATTAACAATTCAGTTGTAACCGGGTTATAAGCTACTGCTTTCCAGCAATGAATTGTTCCTGCATACTTTGCTGATCCACTTGTAAAGCAAGAATGTCTCTTTTCTGCTTCTGTTAAGGAGGCAAAAGGTTTTCCCCATCTAACTGGAGATTCTGTTATTCCAATCTTACTTATATAGAACCTCTTCTTTAAACCTGTTCTCCAGTGCAGTCTGGAATTTCACAAATCTTTTCATGTAAGGCAGCCATGTCCTGTGGGCCTGACTTGGCTAGATCTTGAATATACAGTTTCCATTTAATTATACTGGACTCTTGGGCTTTACCAATCCTGTGGGTCTTGGGTGATCTTAGGATCCATTTCATAATTTGTACTTGCAGGCTTAATATGACTGTGTGACACACAGTAATTTATTCAGTGTCAATTAAAGCCCAGTGACATGCCAGTAACTGTTTTTCAGAGGTAGTATAATTTTTTCCAGCCACTGGGAACTTCCTACTCCAGAAGCCCAGAAGCTTCCACTCTTTAATTTATGGAATTATCAATTAAAGTCCCAATGATCATTTGAGAGACATTTTTTTTTTAACTATCATTTTAAGTGAGGCCACATATCCTTTTGGTCCAGGAGTCTACCAGAGCTTGACCTATTTCTAACTGGTCCTTCTTAGATTTGCCCAAGTTTTTCCATGGAAAAAATCAGAATATTTACTTTTGTATTTCTCATCTTCAGTGTTTCTTGTCTGTTTTAGACTTTTAGGTTCCTGATTTTGTCCCTTCCTTTCTTCCTCAGTTATTTACTGATAAGTTTTCCTCACATTTAGCCCTTTCTTTTTATAAAATATTTCCCATAATTCACCTGTATTCATCATATCAATCTGTTTTCTTGAGATTCCCCTCCTCCCATTTTTATTAAGGAACTAGAGCATGTCCTTTCTGGTTAATTTGTCTGCCCCTTTTCCATCTGTCTCTTTTCTCTTTTTTCCTCAAATTCCATTCTCCCAAATCTTTTAACTGTTTCACTTTGTCAGCAACCTCAGAAATAGGATTTTGAATTTCATTTAATAGGAGAGTCAGAATTACATGTTTATAACTTGAAGAAGCAGTTTTGAAAACCCTGTTTCTAACTGGCACAATCTAAAGAGCATCAGACATACTGTCTGCTCATCTAATAAAAAAAGCACTTTTCATTGCTTCCTCCTTTAATCTCTGAGCAAAACCTTTAAAAGTGACCAGGGACAATCACTTTCAGGCCGGGAAGATTCTATAGGATATTTCTTGAGACATTCCTCAGTGACTATCTCTAATTAGTTGAAGTAGCCTTGATGATTTGCCTTAATCTCTAAAGGTTTGTTGTAAGAAAGAACTAATAGTAACAAACTTAAGGGCATCTCCATAATGAATCTTGCATCATGTATATGCACCACCCGGGAAATCAAAAGCCCTCCTGACCTTTGGGAAGATCCCCTGGAGAAGGAAATGGCAACCCAATCTAGTATTCTTGCCTGGGAAATCCCATAAACAGAGGAGCCTGGCAGGCTACAGTCCATGGAGCTTGCAAAAGAGTCAGACATGACTGATCAAATAAATAACAAGCTGACCTTTGAGTTAACCTGCCCAGAATATCGTTAATTTAATATTGGGTATAATCCTCCAAAATACTCTTCCTTACTGCATTCCCTTTGGCATCCGACTCCATTTTACATAACCAAGCAGGCTGTGCCTTAAAACTATGCAATTTAGTTTCTTCCTTTAACTGAGGTGAATTTGTTTTCTGCCCTATGTCATCATCATCATCAGTTTCTGAGGATGAGTTGTCATCCCAGATCTCCCCATCCCAGATATCTGGGTCCCAATTCATTCCAACCTTAGCTAGGGCCAGGTGGACTTCCCTCTTATTTACTTTGTCCCACTATTTTAGATATTTGGCTTGGGCAACTTTAACAGCATTTTTTTTTTCAACAACAGAATGGAAAATAGAGCTAACACAAAATTCTGGCATTTAACCGTCTTTGTAAGTCATATCAATCTTTCTCCAGTTGCACCTTTACTTCACCAAATTTCTTTTTAGTTTCATGTACCTGAAGGATCCAACCTCTCTGTCCCAGCTATGTACTTGTTTGCCCTTTCTAAAAAATCATGAGCTATGACAAGTGCGTGCTTCCCAGGTGGCACAGTGGTAAAATATCCACCTGCCAGTGCAGGAGATGCAAGAGATGCAAGTTTGATCCCTGGGTCAGGAAGATCCCCTGGAGTAGGAAATGGCAACTCTCTCTAGTATTCTTGCCTGGAAAATTCCATGGATAAAGGAAACTGGCAGGCTACAGTTCAAGCAGTCACAAATTGGAAGATAGTTCCTGATATGCAAGTAATATAGCAAGAAACAAACATATATATCATGAAATTGGAGAAACATTTGCATCCAGATTCAAGCAATACTGGGAGGTCCCTCAAACAGCAATTTGGAGTTTCCAATTAGAAGATCCCAGGGAATGTGTTCATCCCACAAGTGAGACCTCAGAGTACCATCCAAAGGAGTCCTGCTTTTATCACCAAGCCATAAGCTGATAGTCATCAGCTTATGTGAAAGGTGCACCTCTGGCTGTTATGCTAAATGTTTGTATTTCTAGTCTTAAGCCTCATAATGTTTGCTGATCCCTGGGAACTGGCCAGATTCCCAAGTCCAGGAGCTTTGTGACTTACTCCCTTCCTTATCTGTTGGTTCCCAAGACGTACTTTCACCATTTCTGCTGGTTAGCAGCTTGATATGCAATACATTTCAGGGTCTCTGTCCAGACAAAGGCCTCTTGTTGCCTCTGATACCTGAACAAGACTCTTCTATTAATTTTCCCAACACTACCACAATAAGTCTAGTTAATATTTGTCACTGCCATACATTATATCCCCATAATATTTGTTTTATAACTAAAAGTTTGTACCTTTACCTGTTTTGCTCATCCTACTACCCCCAAACTCTAGTCACCACCACTTTGTTTTCTCTATATATGAGTTAATGTTTTGTCTGACTGTTCTTGTTTCTTTAGACTTCACATGTAAGTGAGACCATATGGTATTTGTCTTTCTGAATGTTGAATTGTATGAATTCTTTGTATAGTTTGGATAGTAACCACTTATTTGATATATCTTTTGCAGATATGTTCTCCCATTCAGTAGATGGTCTTTTCATCTTGTTGGTAGTTTACTTTGCTGTTCAAAAGACTTTTAGTTTGGTGTAGTCTTGTTTGCTTATTTTTGCTTTGGTTTATCTTGCCTGAGGAAACAATCCAAAAAATATTGTTAAGACTGATGTCAAAGAGCATACTGCCTATGTTTTCTTCTAGAATTTTATGATTTCAG
>NW_011492837.1:12270-13203 GCF_000754665.1 Bison bison bison | reverse complement strand
TCTCCAACATTGTTTATTGAAGATACTATCTTTTCTCCATTATATGGTTTTACCTCTGATGTGAAGTGACTGACCATATATGTGTGGGCTTATTTCTGGGGCTCTGCATTCTGTTCCATTTATCTATGGATCTTTTTATGCTAATACTATATCATTTTGATTGCTATATCTTTGTAATATAGTTTGAAATCAGGAAGAGTGATGCATAAATCTTTAAATTTATTGTAAAGATTTCTTTGACTATTTGAGTTTTTTGTATTTCCATACAAATTTTAGGATTGTTAGACTTATTTCTGTGAAAAATGCCACTGAAATAAATTACACAAAGAAAACTGGAAAATCCACAAATGTGGAGATTAAGAAACATAGTACTGAACAACGAAGAGTTCAGAAAAAAATTTAAAATATACAAAATAAATATATTGAGAGAAACGAAAGTAGAAATACAATATAAAACTTAGGGGATGCAAAACAGCAATTTTAAGATGGATGTTCATAGTGATAAATGCCTACATGAAGAAAAAAAAACTCAACTTAATTTTATACACCAAAGAACTAGAAAAATAAGAATAAATGATATACATCTACTATTGAAAAAAAATGAGAAAAAACCCAAAAATGTGAAAATTAAACAGCATGCTACTAAAAATCAATGGGTCAATGAAGAAATCAGAAAATACCTCAAAACATATCAAAATTAAAAAATCTATGGAATCCAGCAAAAGCAGTTCTAAGAGAGAAGTTCATAGCAAAAAGGTCTTCTTCCAAAAATAAGAAAAATCACAAACAA
This sequence comes from Bison bison bison, assembly GCF_000754665.1. Classification (NCBI taxonomy): domain Eukaryota; kingdom Metazoa; phylum Chordata; class Mammalia; order Artiodactyla; family Bovidae; genus Bison; species Bison bison. The sequence goes on along the minus strand of NW_011492837.1, from coordinate 12,413 downwards.
ACAAACTAATCTACAACACAAAGAGAAATTGAAAATGAACAAACAAACCCAATGTCAGTAGAATGAAAGAAATAATAAAGATAGGAGAAGAAATAAAATAGAGGTTAAAAATGACAGACAAGATCAATAAAACCAACAGTTGA
>NW_011492837.1:11617-12066 GCF_000754665.1 Bison bison bison | reverse complement strand
TTTATTTTATTATTTTTAATATAAATTTATTTTAATTGGAGGTTAATTACTTTACAATATTGTGGTGTGGTTTTTGCATACATCAACATGAATCAGACATGGCTGTACATGTGTCTCTCCATCCTGAACACCCCGCCCACCTCTCTCCCCACTCTATTCCTCTGGGTAGGCCCAGAGCACCAGCTTTGAGAGCCCTGCCTCATGCATTGGTCAAACTTGCATTGGTAATCTATTTTATATATGGTAATATACATGTTTCAATGCTATTCTCTCAAATTGTCCCACACTTAACTTCTCTCACAGAGTCCAAAAGTCTGTTCTTTACATCTGAGTTTCTTTTGCTCTCTTGAATATAGTGTTATCATTACAGTTTTCCTGAATTCCTTATATGTGTGTTAATATACTGTACTGGTGTTTCTCTTTCTGACTTACTTTACTTTGTATAATAG
>NW_011492837.1:11358-11517 GCF_000754665.1 Bison bison bison | reverse complement strand
CGTCAAAGAGTGTACTGCCCATGTTTTCTTCTAGAATTTAATGATTTCAGGTCTTACATTCAAGTCTTTAATCAGTGTTGAGTTAATTTTTATGAATGCTATAAGCTAGTATTCCTGTGTTATTATTTTGCAAGTGGTTGTTCAGTTTCTCCAACATTG
>NW_011492837.1:9989-11258 GCF_000754665.1 Bison bison bison | reverse complement strand
TTTCTCTTTCTGCCTTACTTTACTTTGTATAATAGGCTCCAGTTTCACCCACCTCATCAGAACTGACTCAAACACGTTCTTTTTATAGCTGAGTAATATTCCATTGTGCATATATACCATACTTTCTTATCCATTTATCTGCCAATGGACATCTAGATTGCTTCCATGTCCTAGCTATTGTAAACTGCTGCAATGAACACTGGGGTATATGTGTCTGTTTCAATTCCGGTTTCCTCAGTGTGTATGTCCAGCAGTGGGATAGCTGGGTCATATGGCAGTTCTATTTCCAGTTTATTAAGGAATCTATGCACTGTTGTCCATAGTGATGGCACTAGCTTGCATTCCCACCAACAGTGTAAGAGGGTTCCCTTTTCTCCATGCCCTCTCCAACATTTATCGTTTGCAGACTTTTTGATGGCAGCCATTCTGACCGACATGAGATGCTATCTCATTGTGATTTTGATTTACATTTCTCTGATAGTGAGTGATGTTGAGCATCTTTTCATGTATTTGTTAGCCATCTGTATGTCTTCTTTGGAGAAATGTCTGTTTAGGTCTTTGGCCCACTTTTTGATTTGGTCATTTATTTATCCAGTATTGAGTTGCATGAGCTGCTTGTATATCTTGGAGATTAATTCTTTGTCAGTTTCTGCATTTGCTATTAATTTCTCCCATTCTGAGAGTTGTCTTTTTATCCTCCTCATAGTCTACTTCGTTGTGCAAAAGCTTTTAAGTTTAATTAGGTCCCATTTGCTTATTTTTGCTTTTTATTTCCATTACTCTGGGAGGTGGGTCATAGAGGATCTTGCTGTGATTTATGTCGAGTGTTCTGCCTATGTTTTCCTCTAATTGTTTTATAGTTTCTGCTCTCACATTTATATCTTTAATATATTTTGAGTTTATTTTTGTGTATGGTCTTAGAAAGTGTTATAGTTTCATTCTTTTATGGGTGTTTGACAATTTTTCCCATAATCACTTGTTAAAGAGAATGTCTTTTCTTCATTGTGTATTTTTTCCTTCTTTGTCAAAGATAAGGTGTCCATAGGTGTGTATGTAGATTAATCTCTTGGTTTTCTCTTTTGTTCCATTGATCTATATGTCTATCTTTATGCCAGTACCATACTGTCTTGATGACAGTAGCTTCGTAGTATAGTCTGAAATCAGGCAGGTGGATTCCTCCACTTCCCTTCTTCTTTCTCAAGATTGCTTTGGCTATTAGAGGTTTTGTGTGTTTCCATATGAGTTTTGAAATTATGTGTTCTTGTTCTG
>NW_011492837.1:9357-9889 GCF_000754665.1 Bison bison bison | reverse complement strand
CATGAGGTGGCCAAAGTACTGGAGTTTCAGCTTCAGCATCATTCCCTCCAAAGAAATCCCAGGGCTGATCTCCTTCAGAATGGACTGGTTGGATCTCCTTGCAGTCCAAGGGACTCTCAAGAGTTCTCAAACACCACAGCTCAAAAGCTTCAATTCTTTGGTGCTCAGCCTTCTTCACAGTCCAACTCTCACATCCATACATGACCACTGGAAAAACCATAGCCTTGACTGGACGGACCTTTGTTGGTAAAGTAATGTCTCTGCTTTTCAATATGCTATCTAGGTTGGTCATAACTTTCCTTCCAAGGAGTAAGCGTCTTTTGATTTCACGGCTCCAGTGATTTTGGAGCCCCCCAAAATAAAGTCTGACACTGTTTCCACTGTTTCCCCATCTATTTCCCATGAAGTGATGGGACTGGAGCCATGATCTTCATATTCTGAATGTTGAGCTTTAAGCCAACTTTTTCACTCTCCTCTATCACTTTCATCAAGAAGCTTTTTAGTTCCTCTTCACTTTCTGCCATAAGGGTGG
>NW_011492837.1:8725-9257 GCF_000754665.1 Bison bison bison | reverse complement strand
AATTTCTCTTTTTTTCATTGTTAGTGTATAGGAATGCAAGGGGTTTCTGTGTGTTAATTTTATATCCTGCAACTTTACTGTATTCATTGATTAGCTCTAATAGTTTTATGGTGATGTCTTTAGGGTTTTCTGTGTAGAGGATTATGTCATCTGCAAACAGTGAGAGTTTAATTTCTCCTTTTCCAATCTAGATTCATTTTATTTCTTTTTCTTCTCTGATTGCTGTGGGTAAAATTTCCAAAACTAGGTTGAATAGTAGTGGTGAGAGTGGGCACCCTTGTCTTTTTCCTGATTTTTCAGTTCAGTTCAGTTCAGTCACTCAGTCGTGTCCGACTCTTTGCGACCCCATGAATCGCAGCACGCCAGGCTTCCCTGTCCATCACCAACTCGGGAGTTCACTCAGACTCAAGTCCATCGAGTCAGTGATGCCATCCAGCCATCTCATCCTCTGTCGCCCCCTTCTCCTCCTGCCTCCAATCCCTCCCAGCATCAGAGTATTTTCCAATGAGTCAACTCTTCACATGAGGTGGCC
>NW_011492837.1:4599-5059 GCF_000754665.1 Bison bison bison | reverse complement strand
CATCTTTGGCTGCAAAGAATATAATCAATCTGATTTTGGTATTGACCATCTGGTGATGTCCATGTGCAGTCTTCTCTCATGTTGTTGGAACAGGGTGTTTACTATGACCAGTGTGTTCTCTTGACGAAACTCTATTAGCCTTTGCCCTGCTTCATTCTGTACTGCAAGCCCACGTTTGCCTGTTACTCCAAGTATTTTTTGACTTCCTATTTTGCATTCCAGTCCCCTATAATGAAAAGGACATCTTTTTGGGTGTTAGTTCTATAAGGTGTTTTAGGTCTTCATAGAACCATTCAACCTCAGCTTCCTCAGCATTACTGGTCAGGGTATAGACTTGGATTACTGTGATATTAAATTATTTGCCTTGGTAATGAACAGGGATCATTCTCTCATTTTGAGAGTGCATCCAAGTACTGCATTTCGGACTCTTGTTGACTATGATGGCTACTCCATTTCTTCT
>NW_011492837.1:0-252 GCF_000754665.1 Bison bison bison | reverse complement strand
AAAAAAAAAAAAAAAAAAAAAAAGAAAAAAAAAGCCAATAAACAAAGGTATAAGTGAAAATTGATAATAAAATCTAGAGTAGTATAAATACAGAATCAAAAACATGGAAAATGCAATATAACTAAAATGTACTGTAAAAATAGGAAAAAGTAAAATAAATGTATTTTAAAATAAAATATTAAAAAAGAAAAAGAAATTATAATAATTAAAGAAATAAGAAAAAACATTAGAACAATACAAAAAAGGAAGAAT
>NW_011492836.1:10439-10583 GCF_000754665.1 Bison bison bison | reverse complement strand
TAAAGCACACTAACAGTCCTGAGAGATAGATGTCTCCCTCTGTCTGTGTGTCTGTCCCTCTCTCTACCCCTTGCTCTCACAGGTTCTTTATCAGGATCAGGTTCTCACCAGCAGGACGCCAATGCAGTGCCTCCCATCCTCAGC
>NW_011492836.1:5997-6622 GCF_000754665.1 Bison bison bison | reverse complement strand
AGCCGATCCTTCTACATCAACATCAACAGCTATAGTTCTCAGCCATCTTTAATCTTCGAAGCACTATGCTGATCTATGCATGAAGTTATCTCCACAGTGTTTTAGAAATGTATTCAGCTAACTAGGCACAAGGGATCCTGCCAAGAACTAAAACGTACTGAGTTTCACTAACAGCAGGGAGGCACTTTGTCATATCAGAGAGGCTTTGTAACCAACCCCCGCCCCCAGTTATGTCTCCACCAGTCTCACTCTCTTTATCAGATATAAGGAACTGAGAGGCAAACAGAGCCTCAGGAAGTGTTTTTAGTGGCTGCAGGACAGCTCTGGAGATGACCCAGCTGCCATGGTGGTCTGGAAAGAACAGGGAATGGAAGTCTGGCTGGCTCCACCTATGTTCAGATCTGTGCTCTTCTGCTCATGTGTGTGTAAACTGTGAATGATAAAACTGCCACCTCAAGAACCCTCCCCCAGCCTCCCGAGAATGTGCCCTGACCAGGGACCCACACCACATCACACTTCCAGACACTATGGCAGGGGTCAGATGTTCTCTTCTGTGTTCCCAGAGTTCTACAATTTAAATCCTGCCATCGCTTTTCTCACACAGCACGTGGCAGTCATCTGCTTG
>NW_011492836.1:5483-5897 GCF_000754665.1 Bison bison bison | reverse complement strand
AATGACACAGGAGAATGGAGTAAGCAGGACATCTGTGGAATCAGATTCTCTTCCTTTGGCCATGGAGGGTGGGGGGCGGAGGGGGGCGACTGCATCTTTCATATGACCCCTAATTCTGGAAACTCCTAATCAAAGAGGCTGCAAGTTTCATTACACACATGTGGGTCACTCTGTTGCCTCATAAGCCACAGTTCTAGCTTCACAGTGGAACTGGGGTCAAGATCCTGAGAGCACCATTCAGGTCACTGAACGTTTCCCAAGAACCAGGTGGCAGTGTAGGCCCCGCAACTATGTGTCCAGATGATGGGCTGTTGAATGACCTCAGGCTGCTAGTGGAGTCTGTGACACTGTGCCTGGAGCACAGGCATCTATGGAGTTGGGGACATGGGCACAGGGAGGAAGCACATGTCGAGT
>NW_011492836.1:5043-5383 GCF_000754665.1 Bison bison bison | reverse complement strand
GCACCTATGATCCCTGCTTGTCCCTGTTGGTCCACTGACAGAGCAGATGCTTACCCACTGCCGTGTGATCTTGTCCCTGCTTTCCATTTGCTTCCGGTTGCCCCCGCCTCCTGGCTGTGTCTGCCCCCAGCATTTATCCCCACTGTTCCCTCTTCTGCAATATCCTGACCCCAGATGTATGCTGTGCTGTGCTGACTCCTTCCCCCCTTCATGTCTTTGTGAAAATATCACCTCCTCAATGAAGCCCACCTTGGTTGCTGTGGTCAATACTGTGATTGAAGCTCTCCCCCTTGTTGCCCACAGTACCAGTCCCTTACAGGATTTACATTTATCTGATCAC
>NW_011492836.1:490-1230 GCF_000754665.1 Bison bison bison | reverse complement strand
CCAATTATTGTTGGGCCAATAACATATGGAATGTAATATATTTGCAATAACAGCACGAAGGATGTAGTTGGGAACAAAGCTGTATTAGGTAAGGAACAAACAAGTCTGGTTCCTTAGGTGTCAAATCCACACGAATATATAAAGACTCGGAAATCATGACAGAGAAGGTGGATTTAACATAAGCTATAAATAGATACCCGATACTCTGCCTTATATCAGCTTTTCATAGACATAATGTTATATATAATACAGCGATGATAAGAATGTATTAATGGGATGTACCCTTTGTAGATTTACTATATATGTGACAATATGAGGAAAAGAGGGAAACTGGAATAGGGCGATATAGGAGTACTGTTTCTGTATCTCATTAGAATTAGTATAAATTTCAAGCTGATTGTGATAAAGTAAGATGTTTATGATAGCCTATAGCTAAGGAAATAACTTAAAAGTAGTGGGAAAATCAGTAAAAAATTTAAAATGCTACATTAGAAAATATCCATTGAATGCAAAAGAGAGCTGTAAAATGAGGACCATAGAAAAATACGACATGAGACCGAAAAATATATAGGCAGATGTAAGTCTGTATCAACACTAAATGTGAATAGATAAAACAATCTAACCAGAAGGCAGACATTGAGAGACCAGTTTAAAAAAAAAAAAAAACCAACAAGATCCAACTATATGTTTTCTACAGAGGACACAGTTTAGATTCAAAATACATAAATGATCAGCTATCT
>NW_011492836.1:0-390 GCF_000754665.1 Bison bison bison | reverse complement strand
TTCTTACTTACTAGGAGTATTCACCACTAGTACAGAAATACAGTTGAGTTTTGTATATTGAAGCTGGTGATGATTTCACAGGTGTGTATACAGCTTTTTAACATATCAAACATCTGACAATAAAGTGGCTTAAAAAAAAACTAATATGAAAGCGAAATAAAGGCATTCCCAAATTAAAAAAAAAAAAAAAACAAAAAAAACCTCAGGGAATGTTTTGATAAAACTGTCTTACAAGAAAAACTAAAGGAAATTATTCAGTCTGCAATAAGTGAATTCAGATGTTAATCAGAATGCATATGAAAAAAAGAAAGTACAGGTAAAGTTACTTATATGAACAGCAATACTTTATGAATACATATTTCACTCCTTTCTTCCTGTATTTAAAAAGCA
>NW_011492835.1:14220-16085 GCF_000754665.1 Bison bison bison | reverse complement strand
CTTTCTGGGGCAGTTGAAGACCTGGAAGTAATTGACACCAATGGCTATGATTTGACCTGGAAAATCTTCCAAGTTTTACTCAATTCAAATGGTTTTTTAACTGCTTGCAATTCCTCTGGCCCTCTGACACCTAGCTACTGGGGAAATGGGTCCTGATACTAGCAATGTCATCCACTAATCAAATGTTTACAAAGTTATTTGCATACAATTGACTGTATACACTGAAAATTTTAACTTTTATGTATTAATTTATTCAGTGATAGTGTTTTTCACACTTGCACTTCTAACCATTTCTCTTTTCTAATGTTCTTCATTCTTATTTTCTTTCACCTTTTTTCCTCAATTATATTTACCAAGGATTTGTCTGGGTTTTGTTACATTTTTGTTCAGTACTTTTGATTTATTGTTGTTGTGTTTACTTTCTATCTCTGAAAAGAGTAAATTAAAAATCTTATAAATTTAAATAAGTATTATTAGTTGCTCAGTCATGTCAACTCTGCAACCCCATGGACTGTAGCCTGCCAGACTCCTCCATCCATGAGATTTTCCAGGCAAGAATACTGGTGTGGGTTGCCATTTCACTTTTAATTATTTTCTAATAGCCTATAACATTATTTTGAGGTCACCTTTGTTCCAAAACTGTTTAGCAGAGGTCATTAATCTCTCTTTGGTCTTGTCTTTCCTTTATACTTTTATTAATTTAAAGAAAATTTTTATGGGATCATGCTCAGAGAATGTCACCTGTGCAGTTTCTAATTTGTGCAATTTTTATAAAAATTTATTTTGTTGACAAGAATTTAGTCAGTTTTTTTAAATGCCTTGTGGATATTTAATGAGGAGGAGAACATCTTTACAGATGATATCTGTTATCATTGTAGGTTACAATATTAAAAACTCTAATAATTCCTTTTTTTAATTATATTATTCAAATTTTATACTCTTATTTATTAGACTACTTTGCCAAATATTGATAATAGTGTCAATTGAGGCATTCCTGTCAAATTATCTTGACATCTACAAGTGTTTTTATTTCTATACATTAATACCACATTATTCATTAGATAAAGGTTCATGACTTCATTATGGATTATACTCTTTATCAAAATTTTGTCATCCTATTTCTTTCACTTAAAGTATCAGAACTATTCTCTGTCTCTAAAAATAATTAGTCTTTCTCTCTATCTCTCTCTCACACACACACGCACACACACACTCACACACACACACTCACACACACACACACACACACACAGCTGTCCTGCTATAGTACCCTGTTTGTTGTTGTTTTAGTCGCTAAGTCATGTTGGACTCTTTGCAACCCCATAGACTGTAGCCTGCCAGGCTCCTCTGTTCATGGGATTTTCCAGGCAAGAATACTGGAGTGGTGTGCCATTTCCTTCTCCAGGGGATCTTCCTGACCCAAGGATCGAACCCATGTCTTCTGCTTTGTCAGGCAGATTCTTTAGCTCTGAGCCACCAGGGAAGCCCAGTACCCTGTTTACTCTTAATAAAATTTAGATCAATTACAAAAAAAATGTGGTTATTGGGGAGAAGGTACAAGAAGAGATCTGAAGCAGACCTGAAAAGATCTGAAGACTAGGACTTCAGGGGCTGTAGGAGCTGTTCCTATGGGGAGCCATATAATCAGAGCAATGTCTAAAAAGGCCATTCAGGCAAGTTAAAGTTTAGAATTTAGGAACATGCAGTCTTAAGTGTTGAATTAACTGGAAGAAGTACTACATGAAGAAAACCAGGCTGTGAGCTATGCAGGGACTAATGCAGACATCTGGGGAGCCGAATGACTGGTTCATAGGAGGCATCAAACAAATATTTGTAAAATGGCTAAATGAGTGAATAATATATGA
>NW_011492835.1:10317-10739 GCF_000754665.1 Bison bison bison | reverse complement strand
ACTACATGATGATCAAAGGATCAGTCCAAGAAGAAGATATAACAATTATAAACATATATGCACCCAACATAGGAGAACCTCAATATGTAAGGCAAATGCCAACAACTATGAAAGGGGAAATTAACAGTAACACAATAATAGTGGCAGACTTTAATACCCCACTCACACCTATGGATAGATAACTAAACAGAAAATTAGCAAGGAAACACAAACTTTAAATGATACAATGAACCAGTAAGACCTAATTGATATCTATAGGACATTTCACCCCAAAGCAATGAATTTAACCTTTTTCTCTAGTGCACACAGAACCTTCTCCAGAATAGATCACATCCTGGGCCATAAATCTAGCCTTGGTAAATTGATTTGGGAGAATGGCATTGAAACATGTAAAATATCATGTATGAAATGAAAAAAAAAAA
>NW_011492835.1:9447-10217 GCF_000754665.1 Bison bison bison | reverse complement strand
CACCTATCCTACTCAAACTCTTCCAGAAAATTGCAGAGGAAGATAAACTTCCAAACTCATTCTATGAGCCACCATCACCCTAATACCAAAACCAGACAAAGATGCCACAAAAAAAAGAAAACTACAAGCCAATATCCTGATGAACATAGATTCAAAAATCCTTAACAAAATTCTAGCAAACAGAATCCAACAACATATTAAAAAGATCATACATCATGACCAATGAGCTTTATCCCAGGGATGCAAGGATTCTTTAGTATTCACAAATCAATCAATGTGATACACCACATTAACAAATTGAAAGATAAAAACCATATGATTATCTCAATAGATGCAGATATATCCTTTGATAAAATTCAATATCCATTTATGATAAAAACCCTCCAGAAACCAGGAATAGAAGGAACATACCTCAACATAATAAAAGCTATATATGACAAACCCACAGCAAACATTAACCTCAATGGTGAAAAATTGAAAGCATTTCCCCTAAAGTCAGGAACAAGGCAAGGATGCCCACTTTCACCACTACTATTCAACATAGTTTTGGAAGTTTTACCCACAGAAATCAGAGAAGGAAAAGAAATAAAAGGAATCCAGATTTGAAAAGTAGAAGTAAAACTCTCACTGTTTGCAGGTGACATGATCCTCTACAAAGAAAACCCTAAAGATGCCACCAGAAAATTACTAGAGCTAATCAATGAATATAGTAAAGTTGCAGGATATAAAATTAACACAGAAATCCCTTAGCATTCCTATACACTAACAAT
>NW_011492835.1:4694-5207 GCF_000754665.1 Bison bison bison | reverse complement strand
GATTGCAATTATAATAAAAAAATATATGCTTGTGCATAATTGCAAATATACAGAAATTTTAATCCCTCTATTTAAATGAGCAGTATATGAGTCCTGTTTTTTTCAATTTTCTTTAATGCTGTGATTATACCTTTTTTAAAATTTAAAGGATGGTTTTTATCTGCACTCTTTTTACTGGAGATAGGAATATGAATCGTGAATTTATGTGATGCATTCTGATCACCATGAATTCAGTTCAAGCTGCAGTGTTGCCTAGCAACAGGATAACTTTTCTGCAGTGAAATTCCCCAGTAACAGCAACCTATGAAGTATCCCACAAGGAATTCCCTACCGTAAGTGCACCTCATACCCTTATTATTCTGTTCTCGTATTCCACTGCTCTGGGGGAATTTCATAATCTGATCATGTCAAGACATAAAAATTTGGAGGGCTGCATTTAAAAATCTGGGGCTTCCCAGATGGTGTTAGTGGTAAAGAACCTACCTGCCAATGCAGGAAATGCAAGAGTCACAG
>NW_011492835.1:0-348 GCF_000754665.1 Bison bison bison | reverse complement strand
ATGGGGATGTATTGTAAGTTTTTCAACCAATTGCTTATTGAATAGATATTTATGTTATTTCTGATTTAGTGTCTGTTTAAGTAATTCTTCAATGAACCTTCTCACACATTAATTTCTGTGGAATAATTCTGTGAAATTCTTTCTGCATAACAAGTTCCAAACTTTTAATAGTTTCCTCAAGTCTCCAACCAGTCCTCTTACTCTCAACACACAGCCTTTTACTTCCCTGAGGAAACCAGGCTCACCCAACAAGCTCTGTTTTATAAATTCATTTCTTTTCATCTCCATCCATCTTCTGCTTGTCACACCAATTATAAATGGAGCCACATCTTGTCCTTTGCCAAGACT
>NW_011492834.1:36395-36608 GCF_000754665.1 Bison bison bison | reverse complement strand
TATTGTGGCTCACAAACTTTTGAAAATATTCTTCTTCTGACTCAGCTCACACACACTTATGAAACAACAGAGAAGAATGTTCTGAGCCCTTGTCTTTATACAAAGTTGAAAACAGGAAAGAGGTTAGTACCTTGTATTTCATTTCACCATACTGATAGTACCATTTCCCATGGAAATCAGATCAAAAGGCAAACTCTTACAGATGAAGGCTCC
>NW_011492834.1:31428-32487 GCF_000754665.1 Bison bison bison | reverse complement strand
GCATCTCTTCTGTCTCTTGGCAGGTGGGTTCTTTACCATTAGCACCACCTGGGAAGCCCTTTAAAGTGGCAAAGGCCTATAATCAGCCCATTCTGACTTAATTATATGATACCATTATTACGTTTTCATATTTTTCTAAAAGTAGAAGATAACTCAGCATAAAATTCCATAAAAAATCAGCATATGGTTCACTGTTAAATGCATATTTCATTTGGCAAAGTACTGCCAGACAGCCCTTCAGCATGGCTACCGAAATCTACACTCCCAGGAGCCATGCAGGTGGGTTTGTAGGTCCTTACAGCTTCATCAGCACTGGGCATTATCCTGTTTTCTAATTTTGTCAGTCTCATAAATGTAAAGTCAGATCTCACTGTTATGTTAACTTCTCAGATTTCCAATATCTTGAATACCTTGTCATATACGCTCTTGGCTTTTCAAATTTCTTCTTTGGTAAACTGTCTATTCTGTGCTTTGCTCAACTAATGGTGGTGTTTTTTTTTTGTTGATTCACAGAAAGTCCTTGGATGTTCTAGATATTAAATCCTTTGTTGATTTAAACATTGCAAATATCTTCTCCCAATCTGTAGATTATCTTTTACCTTTTTCCTGTGTCTTTCATCAAGCACAAATCCTTTAATTTGATGTAATCAAATCAATCAACTCTTTACCATATGAATTATAGTCTTGCACTTTTATCTAATAAGTCATTCCAAGCCCCTAGGTCACAAAGATATCCTCCTATAATTCCTCTTATTAACATTAGAGTTTTATCTTTCATATTTAGGTCCTCTATCTAGAGTCCATTTTTTGTATGTGGTATGAGGTAGGGGTCTGTTTTTATTTTTCTCCAAGTCATGAGTCAGGTTTTTAAACACCTTCAAAAAAGAAACTGTTCTTTCTCCATTGATCTGTTATACGCTAGGTTCCTTTATATCCACAGGTCTGCATTTATACTGTTCTATTGGTCTACTTTTCCATTTTTGTGCTAATGCCACAGTTTATATTACTGAATTCAAAGAAACAAGAAAGAAACAATGGTAAGGCAGAAATAAATGCCAT
>NW_011492834.1:27716-28562 GCF_000754665.1 Bison bison bison | reverse complement strand
CCCATTTTCTCTTCATTCTCCATTACGTTTCTAACCCTCTGCCTCCATAGGCAGATATTCTAATTTGTTTATTGTGATTCTCTTTGATTCTATGTGTTCTGTCAGGTGTAAATGTTATTGGGGTTGAAAACTGTGCTTCTTCAAAAATTTTAACTGCATTCAACATATAGAAAAGTTTCTAAAACTTATTTATACTGTTTGTTGTGTTGTTTAGTTGCTAAGTCATGTCCGACTCTTTGCAACCCCATGGACTGTAGTCCGCCAGGCTCCTCTGTCCATAAGGTTTTCCAGGCAAGTGTTCTGGAGTGGGTTGCCATTTCCCCTTCCAGGTGATATTCCTGACTCAGGGATCAAACCTGTGTCTCCTGCACTGGCAGGTGTATCCTTTACCACTGAGCCACCAGGGAAGCCATTGTACAGTTTAAGAAAGAGTAATAAAATATCCAAGATTCAGAACTGGAACTTTACAGTATTTTAGAAGCTGCTTTGTATCTTCCTTCCCCCAAGGAAACCATTATTTTGACCTTTATGTTCTCATTCTCTTGCTTTCCTTGAAAGTTTTGCCCTAGACAATAATATTGTTTTGTTTTGAAAATGGGTGTGGCCAGCACACACCTAGCTGGTTACTAAAGCTGCTGTTGGGTGAAGATGCCCAAAAGCGGGTAAGCTGAACAGAGTCTCTTGGTCATAGTCTGGCTTCAGCTTCCCTAAGAGTTTATGAGAGCTAAGTCTGGGAAGGTCAGAGGGTAAGGTCACATGTGAGTTCAGGGAAACACACATGGCTCACCACAGTCAGGGCACCAGCAGGCTGCTGTGCAGACCAGAAAAATTAGTTTGGTAACAATT
>NW_011492834.1:26951-27616 GCF_000754665.1 Bison bison bison | reverse complement strand
TGGTAAAACATATTGTCTGGTAACAATATGTTTGACAGGAAGTGGGCCCCTCTAACTTTTCTACTTCTCATCTCCCCGTGACCTGCCCCAACTTCCCAGCATGGGCAAGAGTAGGAGACAGCAGATAATTTCTGTTCGGTGGAATGTATGTCCACATCTGATTGAGGCTGTGCAGTGCTTGGAGGGAGGATGTGCAGGAGCTTCAGCAGCATGTGGTCAAATTAGCACAGAAAAAACTACAGATACTCTGAGGCAGGTTCCCCTAGGCATTCTGTCCCCAGGTTAACAGAGGACAGGTGGGGCTGTTTCCTCCTTAGTGAAGAGCAGATGCTAAAGGATGAACACCACAGAGAGTAGGTAAATTAAGACAAAGGAATACGTGCTTTCTGTTTATTTTTTCCTTTTCCCCTTGCTTGTTTTATTTATTCCCTATTATCCACACCCCCGTTCCATGCCAAATCCTGCCTCACAGGCATCTCTTTGAATGTGTTTAACTTACATCCTTTTAAGGGGCTTCCCTGGTGGCTGAGATGACAAGAATCTGCTTGCAATGCAGGAGACCGAGGTTCGATCCTGGGATTGGGAAGATCCCCTGGAGAAGGGAATGGCAACTCACTCCAGTATTCTTGCCTGGAAAATTCTAAGGATAGAGGAGCCTATCGGGG
>NW_011492834.1:26101-26851 GCF_000754665.1 Bison bison bison | reverse complement strand
ACATACCACATACATATATATACCCTTTTGAGTTCTTTTAAGATGTATATTTGGTATATATGTGCATGTATTTGTAACTTATGAGAATAGTGTTTTGTTTTACAGCTTATTATTTTTCATCCAGTGCTACCCGTATTGCTCTGTGTATGTCTAACTCACCGATCTAACTGCTGAAAGGCCAACTATGGAGTGTATCCCCTGGTGACAGCCAGAACGACCCCAACTCCCCACTGTTGCAAATTACACTATAACAAACATTCTCCTGCCTGACCTGTTATGGATCTGTGTGAGAATTTCTTCAGGTGGCACATGAAGATATTGACTGGATTATGTATTGCCACATTCATCTCTGGGATGGCTGCCCAAGTCCCTTCTATCATTAGAAGTGCATGAGGGTCCTTAACCTCACATCCCTGTTACAGGACACGGCATGATTGTTGTTCAGTTGCCAAGTTGTGTCTGACTATGCGACCCCATGGACTGCAATGTGCCAGGCTTCCCTGTCCTTCACTATCTCCCTGAGTTTGCTCAAGCTCGTGTCCATTGAGTCAGTGATGCCATCCAACCACCTTACCCTCTGTTGCCCCCTTCTCCTCTTGCCCTCAATCTTTCCCAGCATTAGGGTCTTTTCCAGTGAATCAGCTCTTCACATCAGGTGGCCAAAATACTGGAGCTTCAGCTTCAGCATCAGTCCTTCCAATGAATATCTAGGGTTGATTTCCTTTAGGATTGACTGGTTTGATCTTCTTG
>NW_011492834.1:20638-24866 GCF_000754665.1 Bison bison bison | reverse complement strand
AGAGTTACATCTTCTATAAAAAATAAAGTTTCATATAACTATAAAAATATAGTTTAACTCCTTTCCCATCTGAATGTCTTGCCTTTTTTTCCTCTCTCTTTTCTTTTCTTATCTGATTGCACTGGCAAGAACCTCCAGTACAATGCTGAACAGAAGCGATGAAACCAGACATCCTTGTGTTGTCTCTGATGTTGGAGGGTAAAACTTTCAGTCTTTCACCACTAAACGTAGTGTCAGCTGTGGATTTTTTGTAAATGCTCCATGTCAGGTTGAGAGGTTCCCTTACATTCCTAGTTTTTTCTTTTTAAATCAGGAATGGATATTGGATTTTGTCAAATGTTTTTCTGCATTTATTGCAATAATCATACGGGATTTGGAGGGGGATTGTTAACATGATGAATTGCAATGACTGATTTTCTAATGTTAAGTCAGTCCTGCATTCCTGAGACAAACTCCACTTGGTTATCTTTCAAAATATATTGTTGGATTTGATTGGATAAAATCTTGTTTACAATTTTTGCATTTCTTGAACTTTCACTTTTGACACTTTCCTAAAATATGCCTCCCCACTAAGCACTTACTTTCAGTATGACTCACTCCTCCTGTTCATATCCTCTAGATTCTGTCTGAGATAGTTACTAAGGCTGGGAATTTCCCTAAACTCAGAGGGGGCCCAGAAGAATTTAGAACAAAGACTGAAAGCATTTCTGATGTGGTCAGTCCTACCTCTGAGAGTGTGATTCAACTCCTGACAGTAAACTTGCTTTCCAACAGACTCATGTCCTCAACCTGAAGAGCCATCACACCCTTTAAAAAGCCTCTCAGTACCTGACAGCTTAGTTCCAAAAGAGAATTATTAAGTGCTTAGGAAATCCCTTACCCTAGATTGCCTCCCCTGGTGGCTCAAACAGTAAGGAAGCTGCCTGCAATGCAGGAGACCCGTGCTAGACACCTAGGTCAGGAAGATCCCCTGGAGAACAGGATGGCAACGTACTCCAATATTCTTGCCTGGAGAATTCCATGGACAGAGGAATCTGGCGGGCTATAGACTATGGGGTCGCAAAGAGTCAGACACAACTGAGCGACTAACACTTACTTACTTATCCTAGATTAAGCCTCACTATCAGTGATCCCCCATTTGGTATTGTTCTGGTCCAATGAGGAAATAGCCAATGTGGGTCATCTCTCAAGAGGGGTTTACCCTTCCTGTTTTCCCATTGAAGAATCCTAAACCATTCTGACTGCCTAATGAACTTGATATCCCACAGCCTAAAGTACCCAAATAACCCCTCTAAATTCCCAAATTTGTGTTTTTTGAGAATGGTTTTCATTTCTAAGAACGCTTACTACCTGCCAGTCTCTAAACACATTAGATACATTTACTCATTTAATACCCTCAATAACTATGTGAAGTAAGTACTATTAGTATCCACATTTTTATAGAAGATAAAACTAAAGAATATAGAGGTTAAATGACTTGTCCAGCTATGAAATGGCAGATCTAGGATTTGAAGCCAGGCAGTCTGGAATACTGCACCACCATGCTATCAAGTGACAAATGTGGCACTGACGCATGCTTCACAGTAATGGAGCCCCTCCCTCAATATCATATAAACTCCAAGTCTTCAGAATATGTTATGTTTTTGGTATCTGTGATGCCTCTGGCCACATCTGGTAGCCAGTAAGTTTCTCCCTGATACCCAAATACACATACTTAGAAACAAAAACTATGCAAGGAAAAGAACACTTTTTTTGAAAGACACTATTATTTAATGTCCTCAGAGTGACAAGAAAAAAATACTGCATTCATGAAGCAAGATCAAGAAGCTATACAAAGAAACATTCAAAGAACAACAACGATGAAAAGCCCTTAGAGTTAAGCAACAATCAAAGAAAGATCTTCAAAACAGCCAGAGAAAAAGAACACCTGAAAAAAAAAGGCAAACTGACAGCAGACTTCTCAACAGCAACAGTGGAAACCAGAAGACAGTGCCACAGTATTTTATAAGTGTTAAGAGAAAAAGAGGTAATTCAGAATTGGGGACCCAGCAAAACCTATCTTTCAAGAAGAATAAAATATAATAAAGGCATTTACAGATAAATACAGATTCAGACAGCTTCCTGTTAAGAGATCTGCACTCAAGGATCTAAAGTATTTATTTCAAGAAGGAAACTTATCCCCAAAAAGGAGGTCTGAGGTTTAAGAAGGAGGGTGAGCAAATAAAATAGTAAATAATTATTTAAACACTGACTGCACAAAATAATATTGTTAATGTCCATCTAGTATACATGTTAATATCTTCCTTAGAAAAGAAAGAACTAAAATAGTAGACAAACATAACATGTAAATTGGGAGACATTAGTATTTGATAAAATCCTCGTATTGTTTGGGGTGGGGGATTATGATACTATTTAGACTTTACACTGAATATTTATGGTAAATTTTCTAGACTAACCACTAGAAAATCTCTGGAGGGACTAATCAAGAAAGAGAGAAAAGGCACAAAATAAATAATATGAACAACATAAAAGATAAAGCAGAAATTATACAACAAGAGGATACAATTAATTTGAGAACTTAGATGAACTGGACCAACTAATTTATTTACTGGATGAGCCCTCTAATAACTCTGACCAGACAAATATGGTAGATGACCAAAGGTGCAAAAATCCTAAAGAATTTATTAGCAAAACAAACCTAGGAGGAGTAAAAAAAGATTTAACATAAGATGAAAATGTTGGGTTCATTCCAGAAATGCAAGAGCCAATTAACATTAGAAAGCTCCTGTAACAAGGCAGCCCTGTGGCTCTGAGGGTCCAGCTCAGTCCTCTTTGTTAGCCTCAGAAAGGGGGGGAAGCTAAAGGTAGGTCCCCTGGGGAGGGGGGAGTCTCTTGAGAGGGCAGGCTGGGGAGGGGTCCGAGGCTTGTGAAGGCTCCCACCTCGCATATATACCCTGTTACAAGAACATACTCTGAGGTAGGTGCAGTAACTTCATTTTACTAAGGCTTTTAAAAAGGTTAGGAAACTTGACCAAGGTCCCAGTGTTTGTAAGTAGTTGAGCTATAATCCAAATCCAGGTTGGTCTGGATCTTCAGCTCATGTTCTTAACCACTAGGCCATTCTCCCTTTAATACTGGTGTTCAGTAAATGGTGGTCAGGTGCCAAGTACCTCACATATGCTTTAATACCCACAACTATTCAAGGTGGGTATCCAACTCATTTTACTGATGAGTAAACTGACACTTAAAGAGAGGACAGGTGACATGGCTAAGGTCACACAACCAAGATATGGGGGCTCCATACTTTGAAACTGGGCTTGCCAGACTCTACAACTAACTTGTTCTAGATTATTAGAGGTATGAATTAATCCTAGAGGAGGTTAACCCTAACGTCCGAGAACAAGATAGGCAGGCCCTGTCCATTCCCTAAAAGATGAATAGTCTTTATGTCATGGTTGATATCAGGAGTCAGAAAAACTCCTCTCCCCGAGATCTCTATACAAGTTGTTGAGGGAGACTCCATAACCTCCAGGACAGTGGGAATGACCCCAACCCCAGGGGAGGTACAAAGGAAGCAGGTAATATAAACACTATCATCTATTTAAGGAATACAGGAACGTTGGAAGCTGGTATGGACAAGTTTGAGGACAGTCGTGTCCAACCAACTTTTCATTACTTTTCTGGAGTTTACAGATTAGCATGTCAGAGGAGGTCACAAACTCCTCATGTCAGAATTTTGGTCTCCTAGAATGATCTCACAGAAAAAAAGGTGAACACTGAATGCAATTAGACTGGTGTACAGCACATTGTTTCCCATCTTTGGGCCTTTGCATGCTGTACCTTTTGCCTGGACTGCCTTCCTCTCCTCTTGCTAGTCATCTAGAAGATTCCTACTCATCTTTTTTAGAGTCAGTTCACGTACCACCTCTTCCAAGAAGCCTTCCTTGGTACCCTGAGCTGGGTTGTGTGTTTGATAGGGGCTCTCACAGTCTCTTGTATCGTCACAATTACTGCACTGACCACTGCTCTGAGTTGACGGTTCTGTGTCTGAGAACACGCCTGTTCATCTCTGTGTCCTCAGTGTGGGACAGGAGGCCTGATACATACTAGGTGTCCAGTCAACTTTGCTGCAGAGAACTTATAACTAGTTGGCTGGTTAAAACCAGTGTGACAATGATTAATGAACTGATGTTGGCCCAGAGAGGGTGTCTCTAGGGGCATGCCACAG
>NW_011492834.1:17977-20538 GCF_000754665.1 Bison bison bison | reverse complement strand
AATCAGTGGGTTACAAAAAGCCAGGGGAGTAGGCCACACATTAAACAGAATTAGTATCTAAACAGTCATGGGTAGACAGAAACACTGGAGCCATGCTGGCCCACAAGGGGGTTAGGGGAAAAGCCAGGATTAAAACCTCACAACCTGTTGTAGCCTTTACAATGGAAAAAAATTTTCTGAACTGAAACTTACCTCCCTGAAGTGTCCACCATTATGACAGCATTTACTATGTTCCAGGCTTTATACCAGCTGCTGTACCACCACCCCCAACCTAAATACTACAGAAAAAGTCTAATGGGGGTGATCTGCTTGGCCTGGGGACCAAGAAACAGTTTCTCACAGGCTGGAGAAAGGAGGATCCTAGCTGGGACCAAAAGGCCTAATGAGAGCAGCGGCTTTGGTTTTCACCAAGTAAACAGGTAGGCATGACAACACAGCAGTCTGAGGGCTGTTTGAGAAAGAGGCTGGTTCACCTTCAAGAGCCCAGGGTACAGAGCCAGTCATAAAGATGGGGTCTTGTTACTACCCTATCAACTCTGAACCTGCTTCTCAAAAGAATCCAGAAGCTATCCTCACTGCTTTTTTACAGCCCCTATCCTTCTGAACAATGACACTCGAGCTCCTCTGCATGGCACGAAAGGCCTTCATGCCTAGTTGAGTTCTCAATGCGTTTCTCCCTCTATCCTCCACATTAACTCATTCATTAATTCACTCAGTTTATTCCAAAAATATTTATTGAGTGTCTATTAAATATGACTATGCACTGTTCTTAGCACTAGAGAGACAACTATGGACAAAACAAGAGTCCTTGCTTTGTGAAGTTTACAGTCTATTGTGGAGAGACAAACACTGATCACAGTAAATAAATACAATGTATCAGGTGGTCATCAGTGATTTGTAGAAAAATATAACATAGAGAAGGATAAGGGTATAGAAAGTGCTGGTGAATGGGGCTATTTTAGATATGTCAGTCAGGGAATGCTTCTCTAGGGAGGTGACATTTGAGCATACTGGAAGTGACTGGGTAAGTCATCAGATTATCTGGGAAGAAGCATATTCTAGATGTGAGACTAGCAAGTATAAAGGCTCTGAAGTTGGGAGGGCGGGGGTATCTGACATGCTTAAGGAACACAATGTGGTTGGAGAACAGTGAGTAACGGGGAGAGTGGAAGATCAGAGAGGTGATGGGGACCAGGTTGTGTAAAGACTTTTGGGCCATGGTGAGGGCTTTGGCTTTTATTCTAAGGGAGCTGGGAGCTATGGGAGAAATTTGAGCAAAGGAGGGACATGATCTGATATGAAATTTAAAAGAATATCAGAGAAGAACTAGTAATGGTATTAGAACACTGGGCAAAAGAAAAAAAAATCCAGTTACTAAGAAAACAAAAAGGCATACAACAGAGGATATGTAATCCAACTGTACTATGTAGTTGGATGTGAACAATATTTATAACACCATACTTAGAGAGACAATGATTACTGGTTGAATAATAATTGTATAAAATGTTTAAAGAAATAATAAATGCAATCACAAACATGAGCAAGCAACAAGAGATTAGGGATGACTGGGAAGATTAGAAAGTGAAATACATGAAGTTTGTATAAGTGAAAAAACATAATTCTTGAAATAAAAAACTCAGTGGACAGATTAAACAGCAGATCAGACACAGTTGAAGAGAGAATCAATAAGCTGAAAGACATAGCTGAAGAAATTGCCTAGAATGAAGTTCAGGAAGACAAGATAATAGAAAACATCAATGAGACATTATGAGATATGGAAGATAGAATGAGGAGGTCCAAAATATGACCAACTGAATTCTGAGAAAGAAAATATAGAAAGAATGGAAGATAGGCAATATTTGAAGAGACAATGGCTGAGAATTTCCCAGAAATTATGAAAAACATAAACCCAGAGGCATGAAGAACATCTCCAAAGTATAATACTAAAAAAGAAATACATATGTAAACACTGATAGAATGAAACTGCAGAATCCCCTGAATAACCACCCCCCAAGAAAAGAGAAAAAACAGCAATTAGACAGATAGTGGACTTCTAATATTACCTATAACAAACTATGTTTTAAGAATGAGAATAAACAAATTCACATATAATAAAGACTAGGAGAATTTAACACCAACAGACATGTACTGTAAGAGCAGTTAAACACTGTAATCATAATGAAGGAAAATGATCCCAGAATGATGTCTGAGATGCAAGAATGTACGCATGTAAATCCAAACACATACTATCTAGGTAAAATATACTAATGATGTTATATTAGTGAGGTTAGGGGAGAAAAAGGAACAAACAAACATACTCAAAAAAATAACATGTAGTTACGACAGGAATAACTAGAGTTGAAGGCTTCAAAGGTTCCTGAATTCTTCAAGAGGGAGGTTAAAATACTGTTCAACTTTAAACCTTGTAAGTTAAACATGTATGGTAAAATTTCAAGGATAACCACAGAAAGAATGGGAAAAAAATTGGCAAATTCCAAAGAGTAGGAAGGAAAAAATTAATCAAAAAAGCAAACAAACAAATTTCAAAACTATAAAAGCAG
>NW_011492834.1:16607-17877 GCF_000754665.1 Bison bison bison | reverse complement strand
AAACAGACTAAAGTCATCATTAAAAAAGAGATCATTAGATTAGACTTTTTAAAAGGTCCAACTATATGCTATTCCCAAGAGATATAATTACAG
Organism: Bison bison bison; assembly: GCF_000754665.1. NCBI lineage: Eukaryota > Metazoa > Chordata > Mammalia > Artiodactyla > Bovidae > Bison > Bison bison. The sequence goes on along the minus strand of NW_011492834.1, from coordinate 17,784 downwards.
TATAAAGGCATGAAAATGTTGAAGAGTAAAAGGATGGAAAATTATATAACACACAAATCCTAACAAGAAGAAAAATTTGTGTTGCTATATTAATGCAAGATAAAACAGACAGGAAGAATGCATCATCAGGAATAGAGAGGGTCATTACATGCTTACCAGGAATATATAACAATTCTTAATTTGAATATTCCTAATAAAATACTCTCAAAAATAAAGGAAAAAGAACTACAAGGAGAAATAAACAAATCACCATCATAACTGCATATTAATATACCTTACAATTATTGGTATATTATTATCCAAAATTCAGTTTATATATAGAAAATGTGAACAATACAATGAACAAATTTGATAACAGACTTATATAGAACTCTGTATTCAACAATTAGAGAACATACAGTCTTATAAAGCACATAGGAGACATTCAAAAATATTGATCACTAATAAGCCATAAAACAAGTCTCAATAAATATCAGTTTTTAATCACACAGATCACATCCTCTGACTATAATGCAATTAAGACAGACTTCAGTAACACAGAGATAAATTTTAAAATCTCCAAATATTTAGAAACACACTTCTATATAACTCGCAAGTCAAAGAAGTAACCATGATGGAAATGCTGAAGTACTTGGAACCAAACAGTAACAAAATATGACATGTTTGAACCTGTAGAAAAGCAGTAGTTAGAAGGAAAGTTATGTCCTTAAATGTGCAAATAAGAAAACAAGAAAGGCTGAAAATTAATGAGCTCAGTGTCAAATTTAAGAAATTAGAAAAATAACAACAAAATAAATCCAAAAAATGTGGAAGGAAGGAGATCAAAAAAGATAAGAGCAGAAATTAAAGAAATAGAAAACAAAGACAAAATAGAGAGAAGCAACAAAGCCAAAAGCTGGTTCTTTGAAAAGACTAATAAAATAGACAAACCTCTGGTGAGATTGATCAAGAAAAAAAGTGAGAAGGCACAAATTACCAATATTAGCAATGAAAAAGGAGACATAACTACAGATTGTATACAGCAGAAAATAAAAAAATAAGGAAACTTTATGCCAGTAAACTTGAGAAGGCAGACAAAATGGACCAATTCCCAGAAAACTATAACTTAGCAGAATTGATTCAAGACGAAAAAGAAATCCTGACTAGTCCTGTATTAAATGAAGCAATAGATACAACT
>NW_011492834.1:15357-15835 GCF_000754665.1 Bison bison bison | reverse complement strand
GGCGGTCCTGGGCATCTCAGTAACACACAAAAAATAAAAGCATGAAGATTGGAAAGGAAAAAACAAAACTGTCATTATTAATAGCTGATATGGCAGTCAACATAGAAAACACGAAAGAATATATAGACATCTCAAAAGGAAGCAGGGCTCTTTGAGAAATGGTCAATTCTGGGGTTGGGGTTGGGGCAGGAAGATAAAAGACAAGTAGAGAGTATTTTGTAGAGCTGGAAAATAAGGAAGTACTTAAAAACAAAAGGATGGGGGCCATGTCAAAGGAACACAGAAGCCAAACTAAGAGCCTCCAGTAGCTAAAGCTGGAACAATATGAGCCACAGGACAAATAACAGTATTGGATTTATAACTCAAATTATTAAACAAATATATATCAGTTCATACTGACATAAGCAAGCAACTGAATAAATAAGTAAGCAAACAAATAAAGGAGAAGAAATAAATCTTTTTTATAGAAGAATTCCAG
>NW_011492834.1:13883-15257 GCF_000754665.1 Bison bison bison | reverse complement strand
AACTTCAGACAAATCCCAATTGAGGGACATTCTATAGTACATCTCAAAACTGTTAAGGTTATAAAAAACAAGGAGACTAAGAAACTATCATAGACCAGAAGACACAAAAGAGACATGACAACTTAAATGCATTGTGGTATTCGGAACTGGATCCTAGAACAGAAAAAGGACAATAGTGAGAAGACTATATAAAGTCTGAAGTTTAGTTAATAGTCATATACCAATGTTGTTTTCTAGTTTTGATAAGCATATCACAGTGAAGAGTATACAGGAACTCTCCATACTGTTTCTTTATTTACTTTTCTATAAATAAAATTCTTCCAAAATTAAAAGTTTGCTAAAGGTAATGAAAGTTTAGCAAGATGAATGGCTATAACAACAATATAAAAAATCAACTTCATTTCTATACACCTGCAAAAGAGATAAAACATATTAAATAACACAATCTCATTTATAGCAGCAGATTAGAAATGAGATTTATAAACAGATCTCATCTATAAAAGTCATAAATAACAAGGAAAAAAACTAATACAAAATATGCAAAAACCTATGTAGAAAATTATAAAGCTCTACTAAGACATTCAACAATTTATTTAAAATGAAAGGATATATCATGTGTAGAGCCAGGAAGAGTCACCATGATAAACACAGCAATTTTCTTCAAACTGATCTATAGATGTACTCCAATTCCAATGTTTTTGTAGAACATGACAAGCTCATTCTGAAATGTGTTTGAAATAACAAAGGGCCAAGAATATATACTACTACTAAAGAAAAATAGGATGGGAAAATTTTGTTCCATTAAATACCAAGACTCTTTATGAAGCTAAATAATTAAAGATAGTGTAGTACTGATTCAGGGGCAAAAAGTCGGCCAATATCAGGGATCCCAGAAACAGACCTACACAAATATGAAACTTTGATGCATGACAGAAGTGGCACTTCAGATCATATCCATGGGGGCAATAACACAACTGGCTTTCTGCCCTATGACTCGTATCACACAAAAATCGATTCCAGTTAGATTGAGGACTTAAAAGTGAAAGGTAAACCTTTAACTTTTTATTAGAAGAAAATAAAGAATATCTTTATGACCACAGGTTAGGGAAGACAATACACAAAAGGAACTGGCTACAGAGAAAAAGTTGAATTGTTTAACTCACTTAAAATTAGGAATTTCTACTCATGCAAAGACACCATAAAGAAAAAAAACAAGGCCACAAACTGAGAGAAGATATTCAAAACATGTAACTGACAAATGATGAGTAGTATCCATGGAATTCTCCAGGCCAGAATACTGGAGTGGGTAGCCTTTCCCTTCTCCAGGGGATCTTCCCAACCCAGGGATCAAACCCAGGTCTCCTGCATTGCAGG
>NW_011492834.1:12066-13783 GCF_000754665.1 Bison bison bison | reverse complement strand
ACAAGAACAAAAAATAACAGGAGACAATTTCCCAGTTGATAAGTGGATGACAGGTAGGTGAAAAAATACTAATCCCCTTAGACCTGGAGTGTCCACACAGGACCTAAGGCAGTGGAGACCCTAGGCAGGCCACTTCTCTCTATGGGCAGCCTCCTGTTGAGATCCTTAGAGGGTGGCCCTTAGTGAAATGGGGTCTGACAAATCCCTTTGCAGTCCCTAAAGGTGGTGAGCATGAATGACTAACATCCAGCACTCAGTTATAGCACTGCGCTAAGCGGGGCCAATGAGGAGCTCTAAGACTTGGACAGCCTCTTCAGTAGCCAGCTTCTGTAGTCTTCTGCTCACTGAAGACAAGGGGCCCGTGGAGCTGCTGGAGAAGTCTGTGTTCCAGATGCCAAGAAATACCACACACGACCCAAGTTGTGACTGGATGGGGTGGGGCTGGGTGCAGGGAGGCCAAGCAGAGGCTTCTGGAGAATGTAGCTCCAAGGAGAAGCCCTGAAACTGTCTTCACGATATCAGATACTTCTATCCGTTTGCAGCTGATGAGCCCTTTTAATGGTGTCCAAGCTAGCTGCAGGGTGATGGTTCTAACAATGATGCATGTTCTGCAAATAAGAGCTTCATCATTATTTTGAAACAGTTAATACAAAAGAGTTCAATTGGATCTGAAATCTAATCACATTATCACAAGAAATTTTTAAAAATATATTTGTCAGTGAAACAAAAGCTGTTAGATATCATTTCACTTGTTAAACATTTTTAAACAACTTAGAAGTTGGTTTTAAATACTTTATCACCTAATTGTACAAAAAAAGATTTTTACTGATGGTGACTGTTAAGAATTTGAAGAATACTTTATTAAAAAGTCTTGATCAGGATTTGTGTGTAGCCATTTCAAGCATAAAACTTGATATAAAATAAACATGTTAAGGAAGCAAATTTCAAGTTTTAAATTAAAAATTTTGAAAATATTTAAAGTTTAATATTCACTCAATATTAAAAATGAAAACATCAGACCAAGGTGGTTTCACAGGAGAATTCTACCAAACAGATCATTCCAATAGCATCTTCCAGAATATTGTAAACGAGGGAACACTGACTCATTCTATGATGCAAGCAGGACTTGATGCCAAAAGCAAATAAAAACAGCCTGAGAAAGGAAAATCAAAGACTGGTTTAACTCATGAACACAGATACAGAAATCCTAAACAAAATATTAACAAACTGAATCTAGTATCATATAAAAAGGAAAAGATCATAACCAAGTTGTATTTACACCAGAAATGCAAATGTAGTCTAACATGCGGAAAATCTATAAATGTCATTTATCACATCATCAGATTATTGGAGGGAAAAAATATAATCATCCTAAGAAACAGAAAATGTATTAGATAAAGAATACAATACCCTTTCATGATTTAAAAACAATAAGAAAAACTTCTTATCATAGATGAATAGTATGCTGCTGCTGCTGCTGCTAAGTCGCTTCAGTCGTGTTCAACTCTGTGCGACCCCATAGACGGCAGACCACCAGGCTCCCCCGTCCCTGGGATTTTCCAAGCAAGAGTACTGGAGTGGGGTGCCACTTCCTTCTCCAATGCATGAAAGTGAAAAGTGGAAGTGAAGTCACTCAGTCGTGTCCGACTCTACCAGGCTCTCTGTCCATGGGATTTTCCAGGCAAGAGTACTGGAGTGGGATGCCACTGCCTGTGTT
>NW_011492834.1:9196-10854 GCF_000754665.1 Bison bison bison | reverse complement strand
TTGTTGACAAGAAATTAGGAGACATAAAGAAACAGCACAGTATGTTATATATACAGGGAAAAATGCAGCCAAAAGAACATGTCCCTGAGGGGGCCAATGTTTGGGACTAAATAGACAAAGACTTTAAATAAACTATTACAAATATTTTTTGAAGAACTAAAGGAAACCATATCTAAAGAAGGAAAGTGTGAGAAGACTGTCTCACCAAATAGAGAATATCAATAAAGAGATAGAAATCATTTAAAAAATCAAATAGAAAATCTGGACTTGAGGAGCTTCCCTGGTGACTTCAGTGTAAAGAATCTTCCTGCCAATTCATGAGACACAGTTAGATCCCTAGTCCGGGAAGATCCCACATGCCACGTGGCAACTAGGCCCATTTGCTACAACTGCTGAGCCTGTGCTCTAGAGCCAGTTCCCTGAAACAAGAAAAACCACTGCAACGAGAAGCCCGTGTACTGCAACTAGAGAAAGCAAAGAGTAGCCCCCACTTGCTGCTAGAGAACACCCACACACAGCAACGAAGATCCAGCACAGCCAAAAAAAAAAAATATACATAAATAATTTTTTTTAAAAGAAAAAAAGTCTGGAGTTGAAAGGTATAGTAACTGAAATAAAAATTTCACTTAGAGGGGCTCAACAATACATTGAGCTGGCAGAAGAGGGAAAGGATAACTGATAGGTCAAATAGAGATTATCCATTTTTGAAAAGCAGAAAGAAAAAAGAATGGAAAAAAAAGAAACAACGTCACACACCTGTGGGACACCATCAAGTGTACCAGCATACACATAGTGGGAGTCTTGGAAGGAAAAGAGGATGAGAAAGGGGCCAAAACATCACAAATTTGAAAGATACCAATCTATATGTTCAAGAAGCTCAAGTAGAATAAACTTGAAGAGATCCACACTTAGACACATACAGAAACTGATGAAAGTCAAAGACAAGAGAATCTTGAATGTAGCAAGAGAAAAATGACTTAATGTATATAAGGGATACTCAATAAGATTAATAGCTGATTTATCATTAGCAACCATGGAGGCCAGAAGACAGTATAATGACATCTTCAAAATGTTGAAAGAAACAGATGGAGAATTCTTTATCTAGCTAAACTGTCCATCAAACATGAAAAAAAGTTATAAACAAAAACTGAAAGAATTTGTTACTAGTAGACTTATCCTACAAGAAATACTAATTTAAAGCTGAAATGAAAGCACACTAAATGTTAATTTGAAGGTAACTACACAGGTATTATGACAGAAAGTATTTTTGTTTGTAACACTTTTATTTTCCTATCTGTTTTAAAAGACAACTACAAAAGACAAAGACAACTACATAGACCAATAATAATAAAACTGTGTTGGCAGGCTTATAGTGTATAAAGAGGTAATTTGTACGATAATGATACTATGAAGGAGGGAAGAGGAAACAGAGGTGTACTGCTGCTGCTGCTAAGTCACTTCAGTCGTGTCCGACTCTGTGTGACCCCATAGACAGCAGCCCACCAGGCTCCCCCGTCCCTGGGATTCTCCAGGCAGGAACACTGGAGTGGGTTGCCATTTCCTTCTCCAATGCATGAAAGTGAAAAGTGAAAGTGAAGTCACTCAGTCGTGTCCGACTCTACCAGGCTCTCTGTCCATGGGATTTTCCAGGCAAGAGT
>NW_011492834.1:7973-9096 GCF_000754665.1 Bison bison bison | reverse complement strand
GGGTGGGAAATGGGACAGAAAATGACACAGGGATAAATGCTATCATTAATGTTGTTCTTGGGTGGAGGTGCAGTTCCTGGGTTTTCATTATTATTGTTATCTTTCTAATTCATGTACATAATGTATATATTCTTTTATTATATGTCTAAGATATTTTATAAGAACAAACACAGAATGGGAAAAGAGTAGGAAGAAATGAGTAGGAAGAATGATTTCTCTTTTGAAGAGTTTTGTTGTTAGAGAAATAGAAAAATAAATTCATATTTACAAGGGGATGTGGGACAAAGAGAGTTTTACATTTTTTAAAGATGGGAGCAACAGGAGATCGATGTAATGGCAGTGAGGACACTGATAAGCCAGCTATTCCTCTTAAACAATGAAAATATGGGCAAACCAATCAGTTCAAAACTCTGGCAATTAACAAGGGCATAAAATGAAGTGAAAATAATTGATCCAAAAGAAACAACTAAATCATGGCAAGATAGCAGGTTCTGTGTAACATTTTTGTGTGTGTGACACTTTAATTTGTGACTATTTCTATGCCCCCTCCCTCTCCAGCTAAGTGGTTCAGTACCCAAAGGTGAATAAATTTCAGAAAACATAGATGCCTTGGGCGGGAATTTAAAAGGAAATCATGGAGAATGAGACAACTATAGAGAACTTTGAAAAGCTCTGACATATTCCAGGGAATCTAAAGAACTGTTCACAAGAAAGCCAGGAAAGGAGAGGGCCGAAGTCATGACTTCTGGCTGACTGTGAGGCTCTGTGTAAACAGAAAGTGAGAACTCAGGTTACCTTGCAATCTGGCTGAAATTGGAAGGCATGCCTTCTCACACAGATCTCCTTGGCAGAGGGTGGAAGATATACAGACAAGACATTTAAGGAAATCTGACCAATCACTGGCTGACCACCAAATTATACTTACCAGGTGTGACCCCTAGGAATCCAGGTTTAAAAATAAAAACAATAATAATTTAAAAAAAGCTAGCAGAGAACTCAGAGGCCACATAATGCAGGGAATATACAATCCACAGAATTAGTCAAGAAAAGTTGCCAAATGAATGACAACAAGAAAAATAACAACAACCACACAACACATGTGCACACACGCGCACACACACAC
>NW_011492834.1:4348-5967 GCF_000754665.1 Bison bison bison | reverse complement strand
GGAAAGATTGAGGGCAGGAGGAGAAAGGGATGACAGAGGATGAGACGGTTGGATGGCATCACCAACTCAATGGACATGAGTTCAGGTAGGCTCTGGGAGTTGGTGTTGGACAGGGAGGCCTGGCGTGTTGTGGTTCATGGGGTCACAAAGAGTCAGACACGACTGAGCGACTGAAATGAACTGAACATCCATTTCTGGCAAAAAAAAAAAAAACTTAGGGAACTAGGAGTAGAAGAGAATTTCCTCAACTGCTAACAACACGCTTATTGGAGAAATACTCAGTACTTTCCCCCTAAGATCAGGAATAAGATAAGGATGTCTGCTCTTGTTGTTTCTAGTCAATACTATAACTCTAGCCAGGGTAATTGGTCAAGAAAAAATAAATACAAGGCAACCAGATGGGAAAATAAAAGTAAAACTACCTCTATTTGTAGATGACATGATCTTAAACACAGAAACTCCTAAGGAATCCAGTAAAAAAAAACAAAACAAAACTATTTGAACTAATAAACAAGTTCAGAAATGTGACTAGATAGAAATCCATAAACAAATCAATTGTATTTTACACACTAGCACTAAACAATCAGCAAGTGAAAGTAAGAAAACAACCCCATTTATAATAGTAGCAAAAAGAATAAAATATCTAGGATAAGTTTAACAAAATAAGTGCAAGACTTGCACACTGAAAATACAAAACACTTTTGAAAGAAAGAAGGCATGGACTGGATGACTTAATATTGTTAAATGGCAATACTTCCCCAATTAATATACAGATTCAACACAATCTCTATAAAAATTTTAGCTGATTCTCTCCAGGAATTGACAAGATGATTCTAAAATTCATATGGAAATGCAAAGGACTTCACCAAAACAATCTTGAAAAAGAAGAACAAAGTTGGAGGACTCGCATTTCCTGATTTAAAAATTGACTACATAGCTAATTTAATCAAAACAGTGTGGTCTGGCATAGTGACAAACATGTAATTCAATGGAATAGAATTGAGAGTTCAAAAATTAACCTTTGCATTTATGATTTATGGGCAACTGATTTTTCCCAAGGTCGTCAAGACAATCCAATGAGGGAAAGAATACTCTTTTCAACAACAGGTGCTGGGACAACTAGATGTCCACAAGTAGAAGAACGACATTTGGACTCCTACCTCACAGCAAGCACAAAACTTAATTCAAAATGGATCACTGGCTTAAATTTAAGAGCTAAAACCATGCAATTCCTAGAAGAAAACAAAGGAATAAATCTTTGTGACCTTGGTTTAAGGAATGATTTCTTGTATACAACACAAAAAGCTCAAGTAAGAAAAGAAAAAACCAGATAAACTGAACTTCATCAAAATTAAAAGCTTTTGTCAATCAAAGGACACCACCAAGAAAGTGAAAAAATAGCCCACAGAATGGGAGGAAAGATTTGCAATTCATGTATCTGACAAGAGACATATTTAAAATATATAAAGAAATCTTACAATCCAACAATAAAAAGATAAATCATCTAATTTTAAAAGGGCTAATGATTTAAGTAGACATTTCTCCAAAAACGATGTACAAATAGTCAATTTACAAATAGTCAATAAACACACGAAAAGATGTTCAACAGCATTAATTAT
>NW_011492834.1:0-207 GCF_000754665.1 Bison bison bison | reverse complement strand
AGAGACCTTTAGGACAACATTAAACACACCAACATTCTCATTATAGGGGTCCAGAAGGAAAAGAAAGAAAGGATCTGGGAAAATATTTGAAGAGATAATAGCTGAAAATGTCCCTAACACGGGAAAGGAAATAGTCAACCAAGTCCAGGAAGCACAGAGTCCCAAGCAGGATAAACCCAAGGAGGAACACACCGAGACACACAGTAA
>NW_011492833.1:30510-31293 GCF_000754665.1 Bison bison bison | reverse complement strand
TCCTCTAGGAGTTTTATAGTTTCTGGTCTTATGTTTAGATCTTTAATCCATTTTGAGTTTATTTTTGTGTATGGTGTTAGAAAGTGTTCTAGTTTCATTCTTTTGTGTTCAACAAACATTTGTTGAGTAACTACTATATACAACAGACTATACACCGTAGAGAGGATACAATGATGAATGGGCCACAGCCCCTTGCCCTCAAGAAGCTTCTGGTTTTTCAGGACACTAAAAGGGTAGTATAAGTAAAGAGTACAAATAACTGCAATAAACTGTAAAATATGATGAGGGCAATAAAGAAAACGTTCTAGAGAGGGGCATATTATAAATGGTGGCTGGATCAGAGGGAATGATTCAAGAAGAAGTAGCAGTGGAGCTATGGAATTTAATAGAGAGGATCTCAACAGGCAGAGATAAAGGAGGAAATAATCCTGGTAGAGATAACAGTAGGCACAAAGGCGAGGAGGCAGGAAAACACAGAGCAAGTTTAGGGAAAGACAAGTGATCTAGTCTGATGGGCCATAGAGTTGACATCCTCAGAAAGTGAACAATAAAAATGAAAAAAGTGGGTGAAAGCCACATGGAGGAGGATGTCAGCTAGATAGAGAAGTTCAGAGTTTATTTAGTGCACAAGAAAGAAGCAATGAAAGCCTTTAAGAAGGAAAATTACTTGCCATATTTACTTATGCAGGAATCTCTGGTGGCTCAGCAGTAAAGAATCCACCTGCAATACAAGACATGGATTTGATCCATGGGCCAGGAAAATCCCATGGAGAAGGAAATGGC
>NW_011492833.1:29472-30209 GCF_000754665.1 Bison bison bison | reverse complement strand
TTGGATCATAGAAAAAGCAAGAGAGTTCCAGAAAAAACATCTGCTTCTGCTTTATTGACTACACCAAAGCCTTTGTGTGGCTCACAACAAACAGGATAATTCTTAAAGAGATGGGAATATCAGACAACCTTACCTGACTCCTGAGAAATCTGTATGTAGGTCAAGAAGCAACAGTTAGAATTAGACACGGAACAATGGACTGGTTCCAAATCAGGAAAGGAGTACATCAAGGCTGTATATTGTCACTGTGCTTATTTAACTTATATGCAGAGTACATTATGTGCAATGCCAGGCTGGATGAAGCACAAGCTGGAATCAAGATTGCCAGGAGAAATATCAATAACCTCAGATATGCAGATGACATCAAACTAATAGCAGAAAGTGAAGAGGAATTGAATAGCCTCTTGATGAAAGTGAAAGAGGAGAGTGGAAAAGTTGGCTTAAAACTCACCATTCAAAATCTAAGATCATGGCATCCAGTCCCATTACTTCATGGCAAATAGATGGGGAAACAACAGAAACAGTGATAGACTATTTTCTTGGGCTCCAAAATCACTGCAGATGATGACTGTGGCTATGAAATTAAAAGACGCTTGCTGACCAACCTAGACAGCATATTTAAAATCAGATTGCTTCACCAACAAAGGTCCATCTAGTCAAAGCTATGGTTTTTCCAGTAGTCATGTATGGATGTGAGAGTTGGACCATAAAGAAAGCTGAGCACCAAAGAAATGATG
>NW_011492833.1:26563-27245 GCF_000754665.1 Bison bison bison | reverse complement strand
AACAATATCTCAGGTGATGCTGATGCTGGCAGCTTTGAGATCACACTTAAAAAACCCCTGTAATGAAATGCTATTAATAATATTAAAGCTGCCCTGACTGAGACTTCTTTCTAATTCTGTGCCCTCTTTCTCTCCTTAATAGGTCAATTACTGTGCTGAATTTTAAAAATCATTTCCTTGCTTTTAAAAAATACTCTTAATTTTGTCACATATAAATGTACTCCTAAACTACAAAGGAATATTCAGACAATGGAATATTACCCAAGGGTGAAAAGGAATGAACTGCTGGTACACAGAATAATGTGATAAATCTTAGAAATGTAATTCCAGGTGAAAAAAAGTTACTGAAGATTATATGTAGTAATTTAGCATTGTCAAATATTCCAGTGCTTTTCATCCCCAGTTCTGGTTGATGAATCCCCAGAAAAGCCTTATATTTTTCACAAATAGTATGCTGAATATACAACTTCTTTCTAAGGATCTCTATGCATCCCACAATTTCTCATTTAATCTAAAAGTTTTGAGGTATGCAGGAAAAGACATTTCCTTCTATCTTTTAACAAATAAATGTGGAATACAAAAAGGAATCACCTATGAAACTCCAATACTTTGGCCACCTCATGTGAAGAGTTGACTCATTGGAAAAGACTCTGATGCTGGGAGGGATTGGGGGCAGGAGAAG
>NW_011492833.1:25562-26463 GCF_000754665.1 Bison bison bison | reverse complement strand
CTACTCCAGAAAAGTCAAATCATCCCTTTGGGTTTGATCCCTCATCTACAAAATGATGAGATCAGTAGTTTTAAAACCATGCTCAAAGGAGCCCTAGGGATTCCTCACAGACATTTCTGAAACTGCATCAGGCAATGAAGAGTATGTGGAGGTTGGAGGGAGCAAGGATGATGTTTGAAGTTCAGGACCTTCTTCCAGTGCTTCCCAGGTGGCTCAGTGGTAAAGAATCTGCTTGCCAAGCACAAGATGCAGGTTTAATCCCTGGATCAGGAAGATCCCCTGGAGGAGAAATGGCAACCCACACCAGTATTCTAGCCTGGAAAATCCAATGGACAGAGGTTCCTGGCAGGCTACAGTCCACTGGGTTGCAAAGAGTTGGACACAACTGAGAATGCATGCATTACACATTACCTTCTTTCCACCTCTTCCATCTGAGCCATTGAATTCTCTTATTTTCATATGCTGAAATTCTTGAAAGAATTCATTTGGAGAACTGGTTCTGTTGATTGACAAAGTTCGAAAACCACAAAACTAAGAGATTTGTAAAGGTCATTCCAGGTCTACTGTATTCTTCTATTCCAAACCTTTCTTAAAAGTAATCTGTACCACCACCACCACCACCATGAAAACTCCCTAAACTCTCTCAAATTTCCATCTCAATGCCCCCAAGCCTATGTATTACTCTTTCATTCTACCTTCTTTAATGTAGTCTCTGAAGAAATATCTCACTTCTCAGCTTCAAGACAAATCTTTCCATCCATGTTCCAGACTTCATTCCCTACAACTCTTAAGACTTTGCCTATTTATTATTTTCATTCATACTCTCTTTCTCCTCTTCCATCTTCTCTCTTTATCATTTTCAAGATATTTCTCACAGGCTACACATATGCTCAAGAATTTT
>NW_011492833.1:24030-25462 GCF_000754665.1 Bison bison bison | reverse complement strand
CAAGAATTTTTCCTAAACATAAACAAAGCACAAACCTTCCCTACAGCCTACATCCTCCTCTGATTACTGGTCCCCTCTCCTTCCCTCTTGAAATGTCTGGTATTGTTGTTTCTATTAGTACTTGTTTTCCTATTTCACTGCTTCTCAATCTACTACAGTTTGCCTTTTCTTCCCACCATTGCAATAAAAATATTCTGGCAAAATCTTCCACCAATGGTCATCTCAGTTCTCTATCATGGCATCATTTAGTAGTTGTTCTATCAGTTTAGTACTCTTAGCAACTTCTTTCCCACCCTCCACCTTAGCTGGAGGTTTTGTATGAAAGACCCTGGTGTCTCTGCCCCAGCCCTATGTGATATCATTTATACTACTACACTCTGATTGCTGCCCTTAGTTTATCGTAATCATTGTCTCATGCCCAGATTCTCTCTCTTTGTCTCACACCTTCAAACTGACCTTTTAGCTGGGATTATCTGAGTCTCTTCCCTTGTGGCTCAGACTGTAAAGAATCTGCCTGCAATTCAGGAGACCTGGGTTCAGTCCCTGGATTGGGAAGATCCCCTGGAGGAGGGCATGGCAACCCACTTCAGTATTCTTGCCAGGAGAATCCCCATGGACAGAGGAGCCTGGCAGCCTACAGTCCATGGGGTTGCAAAGAGTTGCACATGACTGAGCAACAAAGCAAATACACATACATACATCTGAGTCTTTTAGTATTTCATCCTTTGACACTGCTTCTCAGGTCATTTGATCTCCATGCTCTGCAATTCATGGAACACTCCATCCCAAACCCAAACATTCAGTGTGGGCATGCAGGTTTGTTCAGAGGGAATGAGGGGCACAGATCCAATGTCCTTGTACTTCTCATGCTGCAAGTTCTCCCAAGATGATAGTACTCTCTCTGGTGACTTCTACTACCACCTGTGTTGGTAAATTTTCAGTCTTCTTACTTCAGATTCAAACTTGTGTAACCCAATTGTAGCAAGATATTGCCACTTGGGGATTCAGTAGTTACATCAGACAAAATATGTCCAGACTAAAGTCATCATCTTCCTTCTAATATTTGAGGCGTCTCCTGATTTCCCCATTTCAGTGAATGATATCCACTTCTAACCACTCATCTACATTGGTGTCAGAGTGGACTTGTAATAAAGCAGAATGAAATAAGCAGTGATACACAACTGGCACTGAGTTGAGATCATAGATATCTCTATGCCCCCATTTATGCTGCTTATCTCCATGAATCCCCAAGAATCAAGCTGGAAGTTAAAGCTAAGTAATCAGTGATATTAATTTTTTTTTTTTTTTGCTTACTTCAGTTCAGTTCAGTTGCTCAGTCATGTCCGACTCTTTGCGACCCCATGAATTGCAGCATGCCAGGCCTCCCTATCCATCACCAACTCCCGGAGTTCACTCAAACTCATGTCCATCA
>NW_011492833.1:22172-23126 GCF_000754665.1 Bison bison bison | reverse complement strand
AAACTGCTGCACTGACCAAAAACATAATAATAAAGTAATTTATAGCTATCACCTACTGCCTCTTACTCTGAGAAACAGAACCAACTGGTCACCAGAATTTCTTATTGGAAAATGTCTCCCAGGATCATAAAATAAATTGATAAACCCATAAATTACAACCTAAGTGGTTACTAGATTGAGATGATAAAAGGTACTGAATGTCATTCTTTCCAGAGCTATCTGAGAATTGCTCCAAACATAAACCTTGGACAACTACCTTCTCCCCAAAATAAGATCTGAGACCTTATATGATAATATCCTGGATGAATGTAATAGTTCCTTTGCTCTCAAACTTCCACTACCATTGATCATTTTATTTAACAAATCTTTATTGAATGTCTAAAGTATGCAAGATACTGCTCTGACATGAAAGACACAGCGATAAGCCAAACAATACACCTGTGCTATTTTTTTTCCCCCTCACAGGATTCATTTCTCCACTCTTTCCTGGTTCTCTGTTCGCCAGGAGACTGACTTCTAAGACTGGCTTCACTTGGGCTTCTTGCCAGCTGATTTCTGCTCAGGTTTTAACAATAGGCACACTGGTATGAGACAGAAGGATGGGAAGAAAGAAGAGCTGGTAATTTCTTCTCCTGCTTCTCCTTACTTTTAGGATCATGTCTCTCTGTGTTCATGTCTCTCTGAGTTCCTCTAAGATTACATCTTCTTTAAGACAAGCCTCATTCCTAGATCTAGCTTTCACTGAGCTTTGCTAATTCTTTTTTCCACTTGCCCTTTCAATATACCTTATTTGTACCCATAACCCTGTCCATACTGCTGGGAAGTAATCCTTCTTTATAGTCTCTTTATTTGAACTATCTGCAAGGATTTCTGATTCCTGATGGGATCCTGGAGTGATACATGCTTGGGACTTATAGAACTCACATTCTATGGTGGCAGTGGTTCAGGGGGAGG
>NW_011492833.1:20502-22072 GCF_000754665.1 Bison bison bison | reverse complement strand
TTTTCTAAAGAAGTAACATTTTGACATAGACAAATAAAATTATAAAACTAATCTTAAGGATATCTAGAGCATTCAGAACAGGGGAAACAGCCAGTTCAAAGGCCCTGAGGTGGAAAATTAATTAGTAGATTTGAGGATAGCTAGAAGGTTAGTGTGGCTACTTGATCATACTTAATTATTCATTAATTTGCATTCATTCTTTCTAGTTTTAAGCACTGCTCTGGAAAATGGAGATGAAATTCATGGTCTCTGCCTTCATGGAGCTAACAGAAACAGTAACAAAGTCCTTTTCTTCTGCTTAAATTAAAAAAGAGAAAAAAATATACTAAAATGTTATGCCAAATTATACCAAATCATACCAAATTATACCAAATATACCAAATACATAGCATTTGGGACTTCTGTAAAGTACAAGGTCAGCCAGACACTTCCATCAGCCCCGTTCTAATGTTCACATGTCAAATTCAAGATCCACTCATTACACATTCAACACAGTCACAGGCTACTAAAAAGTTTAAAGATGATTGCCAAAAAGAAAATGTAAATAAATACTTGATGCAATTTTAAAATAAAATTGCTATGTTATGATAGCAAAGTATGCATATTGGTAACCATGTTTGTAAAAGATAAGAAATTGGATGATGTCTTTTTGAGACCTAAAATGTTTTACATTATGATGAAGTATAAACATAATAAAAGATATAAAAAGAAGTTCCACAATAAAAAGAATAAGAAGAAATGGTGTTGGAATTAAGATATTGGAAGAAGCCCTTCATACTGATAGTGACAAATGTTAGAGTTGGCCATGGAAGCCTCGGTTTCCTTTAAGAAAAGGAATGAATGAAATAGACAGTGATGTGCATGAAGAAAACATAGATTTTAATTCATGCAAACAACATTGATCAAGTATGTAGTAAGTGTGTACCACTCTACATGGCCTCTTGGTAATAGAAATAATAAGGAAGCCACACTCCTAGTACTGAAAGTGCCTGTAAGAAGAAAAGACAAATATATGAAAAGATGCCAGATGCCAGAAAAAATCAGTCCAAGAAGGCACTATTCTCAGTAGTCTGCTACTGCTAAGTCACTTCAGCAGCCCACCAGGCTCCCCCATCCCTGGGATTCTCTAGGCAAGAACACTGGAGTGGGTTGCCATTTCCTTCTCCAATGCATGAAAGTGAAAAGTGAAAGTGAAGTCCCTCAGTCGTGTCTGACCCTTAGCGACCCCATGGACTGCAAGAGTACTGGAGTGGGGTGCCATTGCCTTCTTCGCTCAGTAGTCTAGCTCTTAACAAATTTTTAGTCAGATAACGTCCACAATTTGAGGACATTCTGTTAATACTGCACTTTAGAGAAAATTGATAGAAGTATTGGGATGGAGTTACAGTCAGTATCTCTTGCCTTCTTATTCCACATCTAATCCTCATGGAGTTATCTTTCCCTTTACTTTGAGTGTATTCCATAAGGGGGCCAGAACAGAGAAGTCACCAATACACACATTCAGCAATTTTCAATCTATCAGTATGGCTGCATTCATTCTGATGACCTATTTTCTACATGTTATCTAGCA
>NW_011492833.1:20027-20402 GCF_000754665.1 Bison bison bison | reverse complement strand
TCCTCTAAGGGATCTTTCTGACCCAGGGATTGAACCTGCATCTCTTACATCTCCTGTATTGGCAGGCACGTCCTTTACCACCACCAACAACCATAATTAGCCAAAATAATTGTCATAGCCCTTCATTTACATCAGCAGATCATATTATGCTAATTATTTTTAAAAATCTGGTGCTAGGTTGATCATAATCTCTTCAGTTAGAGATTATTTTCCACATTTTGCATATGATTCTTTTCACTTCAGTTCAGTTCAATCATGTCCGACTCTTTGCAACCCCATGGACCACAGCATGCCAGGCCTCCCTGTCCATCACCAACTCCTGGAGTTTATCCAAACTCATGTCCATCGAGTCAGTGATGCCATCCAACCATCTCA
>NW_011492833.1:19279-19927 GCF_000754665.1 Bison bison bison | reverse complement strand
GACTTCTCTGGTGGTCCAGTGGTTAAGACTCTGCACTTCCACTGCAGGGAGCATGGGTTCCATCCCTGGTTGAGCAACTAGGATTATTCATGCCCTGAGGTTCAGCCAGAAAAAAAAAAAATACCGATTAGTTCATCCAGTCCAGTGTTACAGACTGATGCAAATGTGGTTGTTCAATAACCTGTGTTGTGAAAAAGGAAGTTTGACAATGCCTAAGGTATTCCATATGAGTAACAGAAGCACATTCACCCACAACCTGAAATCTATTATGTTATAGCTACATGTTTTGTTTTCCATTCCATGCAGTTATTTTCTCCAGAAATTCACCTTGCTGGTTACATTTTGCTGAATCTAGACACTTATCTAACTAGAAGTTTCAAAAGACTACAAAATTGATAGAGGGAAATGGTGAGGACAGGTTATGATGAAATTTAAAATGTCATGGAGTATGAATTACTTATACATAGGTTAACAGAAACTGACTGTATCTTCCAAAATTACTTTCATTCCCGGGCTTCCATAGCAGCTGTATATTTCTATATCCTCCTCTGTTTTGTACCACCAACCATGTTGCTACTGCTAAGTCGCTTCAGTCATGTCCAACTCTGTGCGACCCCATGAACTGTAGCCCACCAGGCTCTTCTCTCC
>NW_011492833.1:18366-19179 GCF_000754665.1 Bison bison bison | reverse complement strand
CAGTCCAAGGGACTCTCAAGAGTCTTCTCCAACACCACAGTTCAAAAGCATCAATGATTCTTTTAAGATACTACAATATCCCTAAGGTTTGAAGTCTTCTTTGGTGTATTTTTAAAGTTATTTAAAAAGGAATTCTTGGGACTTTCCTGGTGGCTCAGTGGTAAAAGAATGTCTTGCAATACAGGGGATGAGAGTTCTATCCCTGGTTGGGGAACTAAGATCCCACATGCTGCAGAGCAACTAAGCCCACATGCCACCACTACTGAACCCCGTGTACTCTGGGGCCTGTAAACCCACAACTACTGAGCCCACATGCCACATCAAAAGACCCTGTATGATGCAACAAACATCCTGTGTGCCACGACTAAGGCCTGATGCAGCCTAATTAATTAATTAATTTTAAAAAGGAATTCTTATCTGCAGTTATCAACCTACCCATGCCAACCTATGATTTACATAATAAACAAGATACCAAGTGTACAAGTCACAGAACTCTTATATAATGTTTCTACCAAGGAAAAATAACTTCCACATTTTTTATTGGATGCTAGTTTTTCAAATACCCTTTGCCAATATAGAGACTACCCAAGGACATTGATGAATATTTCTATTAAGCACCTATAATGTACAGAGCCATTTTCTAGACACTATAGAAAAAGCAAAACATAATAAGAGAATGCCTGCTCCACATAAGCTTATTATTTAAAATGAGATCTAAGGTAGACACATGCAAAAGGGAAGAATAAAAATGACTCTGATAATGCATTCAAGTTGCATATAAGATGCTACAGGATGCAAACAAAGGGATAAATC
>NW_011492833.1:16014-18266 GCF_000754665.1 Bison bison bison | reverse complement strand
AAACTCCTTGAAGTAGATGACTGTTGAGATGGTTTTATTTCCCTTATTTGTGAAAATCTGGTCCAACTGTTTTTGACAAAGTAAACTTCCAGCTTGGTGTGATTTGGGATCTGTGTGAAAACAACTGAATCTGTTCTTTTATAAGAAAAAAGAAGGGCAGAAGAGATTCATCACCTCTGCAAAGGGAAGAAAAACTATACTTCATGTTTAGGCACTCCCTATTCTCTGAAATATGATTCATATCTTCCACCATGGAATAGTCTGTTTTGCCTTGCATTGTTCTACTGAATGATGGAGTAAGATGATAAAGCATTTCATCTGAGGATGCAAAACAGTGACAGGTTAGATTATACATTGAGGTTATTGGGATACAAATGTGATAGCTTAGGGCACCCTTTTCAGGAAAAGAAAACTGATGATCTTTTATATTTCTTGTAGGAAGCAGCAATTTTGAACATATAAGTCTTTGCCAGCCCTAGTCAAAAGACACAAGGTCCTATATATATATATATAAATCTTCTTGCCCAGTTTTCCTGGAGTCTATTAACAAAGAAGATTCATCTCTGGCCTCAGCACATTGCTCCACTTTGAAGCTCTTTAAAAAATGATTCTACATGATATTCTTCACTTTTCACAGAGGAAAAAATCATGTGACTGATTCAACCAACTATTTAATAATTAGAGCTGAATTGTTAGCCACTGTAAAATACAATTATATCCAAAGGAATAGTTACCTTTCTGACAAACAGTGACAATCTGCATTTATTTAAACTCAGAGATGTAGATCTGTTGTCTTTGGTATTACAGCATGATTTTCCTTAGCTCCATCTTTATCCAAAGCCAGATTTCCTAAATTTAGAGAGAAGCTTAGATTCTGAGCCAAAACATCCTTTTTGAATTGCCAGAAGCCGCCTGTTAATTTTTCCCATGTTCTTATAAATTCAATTAAAAGCTGAAGCTTAGATCAAATTAAAATGATTTGCTTCATTATCAAACATCCAGCCATCCAGCTGTTCACAATATTAATGTTAATACATTTCATGTACAACAGTATTTTCTGATGTTCTCTGTATGTTCCCTCATGTCTGTAGTCAATTAATTATTTGTTATGTGTGTGCTTATGGCAGCCTAGCTTCCTGTTTCCACTACCTTTTCTGCTTCTACGAAGCTCTAAAACACTTAAATACTGACATTCATGAATCATAACTAAATTCAATATCCTTTATTTTCTTTCCTTTGAAAACAGGTTTCATACTAGAAGTGAATGAAATCTAACATCTCTGAAAAACTTAAATACAATTCTTCTTCATTATCAGACATTATGACCACAATCCATCTACCAATATATGTCTGTCATGGCAGATATCTGGCATCTTGACAAAAACTGTAGCACCGAATATGAATGAGGAGATGGCAAGATATGCCACTTTATTGAACTGAAGATTGAAAATAGTGATGATTGAAATAACTGAGAAGCATCATATTTTTATTTTCAGAAGGATTAAAAATAAGTACTTTGACTGAAATCCAAAGATGTATGCCTACGTGGTAGAAAGAACCATCCTATTCAGTCAGTAACGAGTAGTCATTATTAATGCACAGTAAATCATTATTAATGCACAGTAGTATGGAGAAGGAAATGGGAACCCACTCCAGTATTGTTGCCTGGAGAATCCTGTGGACAAAGGAACCTGGAGGGCCACAGCTCATAGAGTCGCAAAGAGTCGGACACAGCTAACACACATACACACAAAGTACCGTTGCTAAGACAGACCCATACATACAGGAAAATTTATCAAAATGAAAGAAATTATTACCAACAAATAAGCAAAACAGATTAGATGATCAGCAAAAATCATTGAAAAAAGAGTATTTTGGAAACAACACAATTTCAGCTACTTCCCTTCCTCATAGTAATCCCTTCCTGGACTTCTATATATCTGTACCTACCTGAATCACCTGAGTCCTTCTTAACCTGTCATGGAATTTTAGTCTATCTTTAGTTCTGTTTAAGACTAACATACTATTTCTGTCCCAGTAACTACACATCCACACATACTTCCTAGCCTCAGTCATCACTCCTTTAGCAACACAAATGTTATGCCCATTCTAAATGATCCATACACATTCATACTCAACAGAGAACAAATCAGCAGGGAAAGAAACAGGGAAAAAGACATTTCAGATAGGGGAAATATGAAGCACAAAATACCACACTCTGTGTATAGAATTACAATCATTGCCAGTAGAAG
>NW_011492833.1:10154-15914 GCF_000754665.1 Bison bison bison | reverse complement strand
TTATCAAAGGAAGGGGCATCCTCATGGCTTTCAGTTATGTGCCACGTGATCAAAAGTGCAAACTAAGCAAATATTTTCAGGCAATAGTGAGTCAGAGAGTTCATGATTGGCATGTGAGTATTAATGATATTAATATATAAGGCAAGTGAATATGGCATCTTTATCCATACTTGATTGTTCTTTTGTCAATAAACTTTCATAATGTCCCAGTCTCAATGTACGATATCAATGTTATTAAACTTTTGGTTTCAAAATTTTGTAATTATGTTTATCTTTTCTTATTTATTAATTGACCCAAGCTTTCTAATATGGTATCTCTCAAAGTATCAACTCTAGACACCTACATCAGAAATCTCACTTGATGCTTGTTAACATGTAGAATTCGGGTCAGATTTGCTCAATCAGTGCCACCTAGGAATTTGAATTTTGACATTCTCAGCTGATTCTGATGCACAATGAAATCTAACTACATCACAGCATGATATCTGTGGTGAATTAGACTAAGGTCACTGCTGACAGAAAGTTAGTACAATCTGACTTTTGTCTGCTGAATGTGGTGTCAGTGTTTTGCCAAGGCATATTTCTCAGAGCCCTGCTCACTGGAGATGCTCTTGAACAAAATTTCTGTGGCCAAATCCATTTCAGATACCATCAAAATTACATATCGTTATTATTAATTATAATTAATAACATATTAAAGGTTCTGAGAAGTCCTGCATTAAAAGAAAAACAGCATTTCCCAAATTTATTTGACTATGAAACCCTTTATTATCATAAACCCATTTATATACTATAGGATGAAATGCTAATATGAGTATATTTCTAAAATAACACTCTCATGCTCCACTGTTATGGTGTTGGCATTTATCATATTATTGAATTATTTTCCATTTCCAGTTTATTAAGATTTTTAAAAACCAGGGTTATATTGGGATATATTTAAAAATCAGGGATATAACTGATGGTGGTAAAGGGTCAATGCACTGATGAAAACAAAATACATTGAAATTCCGTGTGATTTTTCAATAAATCGCTCAATTTATTAACATGTTAGCTATGATCTGAATATCTTTATAATAAGAAGTCCATCAACAAAACTTAGTTGACAAATTGTGAGTCAGAAAACAGAGACTCAGTTCTCCTGTTACAATGTTAAAATTTTTTTTTGTTAGATCACTAAGTGAGAAATCATTTGGAGGCATTAGCAGATCAACTGTAATTTGTAAAACAACCTTTAGCAGTTATAGTTAAGATGGTTTTCAATGATTGCTTCATTAGAACACGGCATCCCCCTTTCCTGTAATACACATGATGCATTCTCCGTTATCTGGCTGTGGATTCACTGCAGTGTGGATTTATTTGTGAGATTCTGAGCACATCTTCATCACCTCATACCAGACTACTGAACAGCCCCTCAATCCCAGGACACTGGAAACACACCAAAAACATCTGACTCTGTCTGCTCAAATATTACCCAAGCAGCCTTCCTTCTGCCTATTTACACATTAGAGCCTAGAGAGCAAACTTTCACCTTTACAGAAATAATGTTTCCAGAAGGTACAATTTGTTATATTTATGCATCAACTCTCTTGACCTTACTGATATCACTTTTACCAGTTTTGCCATCATCACTTCCTTGTTCCCTAAGGAGCCTCTAACTTCTCTATAGAGTTTTAAATAAAATCAGGCCCATTTTGGAAAGTACAGATATGGAATCTTTTTAAAGCTGGGAACAAGTATGATACTAGCAGTAATTAAAGAAAAAAGGTAGAAATCATTTGCTTTAAAGACTGTATGAAATATTATAGAATGTCCCATTGTGAAAAGTAGTTTAGCACAGAATTAGCAATCAAGGCTTTCTGCCAGCCTCCTTAGCAGCTGTTAAAACTTGTTTGGAACCTTTGCATGAGAAAGGCTGCAGCAACTGTAAACTACAGTGGTTCATCTGAAATACATTTATGGTTATGAAAAGCACAGCAAAACATCTGCAAAAGAAAGCAAGTACTGGGGGGTTAGAAGGCCAAGTTAGTGAAGCTTCCCAGAATTATTTCAGGGCCTGTCAGGGAAGGTTAAAAAAGAGGCTTCCCCAGAAGCTGCCAAAGACAGAACTGAAGCTGCCAAGAGTTAAAGGAAGCGAACAAAGGGTAGAGGGACCCAAAGGATTTCTATCTTGTAGGCGGCTCAGTGTGAGGAAATGTAGAAAGGCGCTAAGCTCAAAAGTAGAGACGTATACGCTAGGAAATTGAATGAATTGAGCCTTGTATGATCAACACAGTTTACACACAAACAAAAAGATAAATTCTGTAATGGGAAAAGTACTAATTACAGTGACATCCAAAGAGTAGCTTCTCCAATGCTCCTTCAGATGCAATAAAAACTGAATTTCCACATGGACTAATAAAAGGAACTTGATCAGAAAGATTGGAAAGTGTGTTTGCAAAAGAAAATACAACATTCTAGTGGAAAGTCAAAGAAGGCAGAGTGGAGAATTCCAAGCAATTAATAATCCTAAAGATTGACAAGCATTTGAGTCAAGTTCACAATAAATGCAGAAAAACATATTCAGGAATTTAAGAAGACATCAAGTATTATCAGTGGGTTATTTTGGCCTCCATTTACACTGGCCAAGTGGTTTACCCTCTATCATTCCTCTTTCTTATAATCTTCTATGTCATTCCTAGGTTAAATATATGTTAAATGGAAATTTACAGAGATTTATGTTAAAAACTTTCACAATAAAATGCAAGTCTCTGTTGATTAACTTTCCATAATTAAGTATTTATCAGTAACCTTAGACATGCTATAGAACTAATGTAATGCATAGAATGTTCAACGCATTTATTTTCTGAAGAGTTATAAATCTAAGATTGCACTGGATAGCTACCATTGTCTTCTAATGTATTATAAGACAGCATTGGTGATTGCTATGCATTTAAAAGATTGTTATTCTATTAAAAAAGCTGGATAAGTGATTATTAGAGTGCTTACTTAAAGCCACACTCCCTGAAGTCAATAAAACATAGAAATATTTTTTAAGTTACAAGTTAAGTTTTAAGTTCATACTACTTTCTACATCTTACTGTTAGATTAAGTGGACTCCTAAATTGACTGACAATAAACAGGGTGATGATAATATGTTAACATTAGAATGATTATACAAGAAGTCAGAACAGAGTAAACACTTTTGTGTTATACATTTCTAACTCTGTGTTTATAGACAACATTTGTTAAGGAGGTTCATCCTGTATTGATGCAATAGTTTTCCTTAATATTAGAATCTCCACATTCCAAATTCTTCCATACCAGGTCAATCTACTACAATCAATTAACTTCTCAGAGTCGATGCTATTTCTCCACCATCTTCCATGATGTCCCCCTACTCTAAATATTCTTATGAGTGTGCATGTTCAGTTGCTTCTGTTGTGTCCAACTCTTTGTGACCCTATGGACTGTAGCCCACCAGGTTCCTCTTTCCATGGGATTCTGCAGGCAAGAATACTGGAGTGGGTTGCAACACCTTTCTCTAGGGGATCTTCCAGACCCAGGGATCAAACCCACGTCTCTTATGTCTCCTGCATTGGCAGGTGGATTCTTTACCACTAGTGCCACCGGGGAAGCCCTTGGGGGCTAATGTCTCTGACCTATTTTTTCATCTACTAATGATAAATTATATGCTAATTCATTACATGGTATTCTCAGTTAAATGAGATGAAAAACTTTGGAGGCTAAAGGGTGTGTGCGTGTGTGTGTGTGTGTTCCTTCTATAATCAATATTTGTATATATAGTTACTGAGATCCTGGATTTTGATATTTAAAGTGTTCAGTAAGTTTTCAGAATTTAAAAAAAAAATGACTTGTCCTGGCCAGCTGTTTTTATAGCTCCTGTCTACTAGCTGGCTTTAAATAACAACAGAAAGAGAAAGTATACCATTATTTACAGATACTGTCAAACCATGTGCACTGAATTTCTTGCCCCTCTTCCACTACTTGTCTCTTGCTTTCAGAGAGTTTAAATAATCTCATACCCACTCCTGGGCTTCTGACTGTCCAAACTCAGTTGGCTTTCACTTTTCTTTAAGTATAAATCGCATTGGCTTGTACCTTTCTAAGACTCAGTTACCACATTTACTTAGCCACATTCTAAGTAAAACCAAAAAATGCAGAAATGTTTATATTGTAATAACATCTTCTAATATGATTCTGCCATTGCTATTTGAAAATACAGGTTTTATTATCCAGTTAAAAATAATGCAGATTAGAAAATATCTGTATCTGGAAACACTGGGTGTCAGATTTGCAAGCTTCCAAATATATAGATTTTCATTTATTTCTGCAATAACCTAATAAATTATCAACTTTAATTCCTAGTTGTTTTTATTGAATAAATTGATTCCCTACAAAACTGAATGTAAATGTGCTACTCAAATAATTTCTATGACTAATTATGATTTTCTGTGAAAATCTCCAGAAAATTCTCATCCCCCAACTTTCTGAACCTAATAAGCCCTTATCATTTCTAAATGATTGAACTGTCCACCTGTGTGGATCTTGGGACTACCTGGTGTTATGAGCAGTGATAGCCAGAGAAGCAGAGTAATGGAAATGGCAAAAAAAAAAAAAAAAAAAGCCCATATGTTCTATACCAAAACACAGTTGCTGCTTCAGGGCAAAAGGCACTGAAAGTCAGGATATGGCAAGGAGTTAATATTTCTGTAGGATGAGGTTTTACATGTCTGTCTCTTTGTGTCTGCCAATAAAATGAAATTATAGCATTAACTATCATGTTTCCTACTATTATCTTAAGCGGTCTTAACATTTGTATATAAGAACTTCAACTGTTTACCTCTAATGCTACTATAAACACTCTCATAATAGATCCTTCTAATTGGTGAACAATTGATCACTGATACCAGCCTGCTAATAAATCTATCATGGATGAAAACAATAATGCTTATTTACTAAGATTTTAGCAGAATCTGTGCTAGAATCTATAATAACTAATAGTTAGAAACCTTGCTGGGGGGAAGATATAACCTAGATTGCCACAAATGGATTTGAAACCTGTTCAAAAGCAAACCACACAGCATTACCCCCACATTTTGAATCAGTTAATAATGAACATAAGTAGAATGATTGAAAAGCCTGACTCTCCTATTTTGACACTTGAAATGTTTCTGGGATATACATAAACAAGAAATTGAAAACATAAAGAAAAGAACAGTGCATCCAAAAACCCAGTTATTCAACAAAAAGACATTATTAGGAGCCCTGAGTTATTCAAGTACCATTTTCCTGTACTTTTATGTGGTAGGTTAGGTCTCTGTGGTATCCTCACACCCAAAAGTCAAACCCCAAAACTCACCAGTAGTCAGAGGTCTTAAAACTGCCTGGCATACTCTAAAATCTAACTGACCTTCTTTAAATACAATCCTGACAAGAGATACAAAACCATATATTCATTTCCAAGGGCTGCTATGAAAAAAAAAAAAACTACTAACTGTGTGATTTAAAACCACAGAATCTTACTCCCTCACAGTTCTGGAGGCCAGAAGGTTGAAACCAAGGTGTTGGCAGTGTCATTCTTTCTCTGTAGCCTCTATGAGTGGATCCTTCTTTGCTTTTTCCAACTTCCGGCCCCAGACTTCCACTGGCTCGTGGTAAAATAATTCCAATCTCCGCCTCTGTCTTCACATGGCTGTCTTCCTTGTGTCTTCATGTGTCCAAGTTTCCCTCTTGTAAGGACCCCATTATTACCTGCTC